>NW_016157587.1:109298-135565 GCF_001687245.7 Rhagoletis zephyria | reverse complement strand
TAAAAATTTTCAAAATACTTCACTTCGAAAATGACCACGAATAAAAGTGTTCGGCAGCTGGCCGCGAGGCGTATCTACATACATACGTACACACATATGTAGCTCGTGTACATTTATTATGTGTGCTCAGCAGCGGAGTCATCAGCGTTGCCAGCGTTAGCGGTGGCGTTGATGCCATGCCTTACAGCTGAAATGCTCAAAGCAATGCAGCGGGCGTTGGCGTTGGTGTTGTGGCTGGCGTAAGTGTCGCCCTCAGCATCATTGTTGTATTGATGGTTGTTGAAATGTTTTCGAAAATTTCAAAACGCTTTCCTTTAAAATAGTGTTACTATGGTGATGTGCGTGTGTAAGAAAAAAAATAAAGAGATCCATAGTGCGCGCTCCTTTAAAGAGTAAATCTTTAATTTCCCTCGTTCCTGAATGAGCTACATTTGCAAAGTTGCTCAATAACCCACAGATTATGTAAAGCGCATTCACTTGCAACAGCAGAAGAGATATAACATTGTTTTTAGATAGCGGTAATAAAGAAATGATGAGAGCATAGTGAGATGCAAAAAGTTATTGGAAAAGTCAATTAAGCATTGCAGTGAGAACATTACATGTACTGTTGTTGCAGCAGTGTGGCTCTTTCGATTCTAGTGAAATAAAGATCAAGAACAAACACCGCCATTATAGTTTTAGTAGAGGTAAACGAGAGAGACGACCATCACAATAATTAAATTATAACATTGAAGCAGTAAATTTATGAAATATATATTTTCTGCATATACAAAGAAGGCTTTTTTAGTTAGTAGGTTAACAGATGCCTTGAATAAGTGTGACATATAAGCTCTATGTCAAGCAAGGGTAGGTGCACTCAAATTATCACCTATTGCACGTCTGTGTAAAACAGCGCAATCCTGTTGAAACAGTCGATCATCAAATATCAAAGGAGATTATCGTTTACGTTTATTGTACAGAAGATCCAAAAATTGCATCCCGTACAAATCGCTCCGTCCTAATGCTCATAAGTGCAGGTGTTTGCATTGTCTTTGTGCCAAATATGTGAACATTAGCTTGAACTAAGCTTTCTTATGCACTAATCTCAACACGTACAAGGTTTTTCAGATTCGGTGACCTACTGTAAAATTGTCTGCTTAAAATTTTCGTGGAACATTTTAACCTATTAAGGACATTTTTAACGACCTTCCATTATAGCTGTTTTGATAACGAGTCAAAAATGCCCATTTAAGTAAGAGTTGGAGGGTTAAAATCTACTACAAAAAAATGCTCATTAAATTCTACTATAGTAGTCTGATGCCAGAACTTTCATTTGAATTTATTTTAGATATGTATGATATTTTCGATAAGCTAATTGTACTTTCCGCTAAAATATCAGAACTTTTTTTCATTTCTTGCTTTTTCTACGAAAATCACATGACCATTTTCCTTTCATTACGCGCTAGTGACGTTCAGAAACTTCCGTTTTGTTAGACATTCTGTCGCTAATTGACTAAGTTCCACGCAGTCAGCAGATAAAAATAGTAATGGTTTTGCTAATTGAAAATGAATTTAATATTTTTTGGCAAATACGAGCACGTCTGTATCGGAAAAAAAGCTTAAATTTTTGTTTTCTTAAGTACGTTTTGTTTTAAAAATACTGCCAAAAGTACTAGGGGAAATTAGGGAAAATAATACATATTACAAAATTCTGAAAAATCAAATGTCATTTTTAGCACATTATTACACGAAAAATGATTGTGATATATATACAAAAATTGATTTTTTTATTGTTTAACACTTCTGAGAAAAAAGGTTTTAAATATTTTCTTTTTAATTTAATAAAAAGTTTTAAACCTGACTTTATTGGGTTTTGTTAGAGAATAAACTGTATTATCCTTGAAAATAATAATACTCACGATACGACGTATACGGCACGTACATTAGGGTGGTCAAAAAATACACAGGAAAATGAAGTTTTAGGAATTTTTCCCATATGAAATAGATGTATGGATTTAAAAAATAAAAAATTACGGGCCTGCTTATGTTTAATATTTTTCAGTACTAGGGGTGACTGGAAAAAATATCTTGGACCAGCCAAATGTATGTACATAGGATGTACAAGTATGGAGTTCAGAGTCTTTTGGATATCAAAAATTAAGTATCATTCGAAAGTTGGTAATTTTGTTTTCGATCCCGATAATCTATTGTATTAAAAAAATGCTTTTAGGCATATGTACATAAATTTGATTTCTTAAGCAGTTGTATGTTTACTCTGTAGCCTAAGAAAATAATCATTTCCAAAGCTTCTAGCAACGAATTTTCTTCCCATACAAACACATGTGCGCATGTACTCACATATGAATGTAAACTTATGCTCTCTTTATCTTTTTATTCTTAAAAAATTTAATTACTCCAACAACCGTTTACAGTTAAAAATGACATAAAATTGCTATTAACTGCATTAAAAATGCCAATAAAGCAATGTCGTAAAATGCTTTGGCAGGTTTAAACATAAATCTCTAAAACATTTTCCTTTTGTAATTCTTTTTCGTACACAAATTCTTTGATGAATATATATTAAGAAAAATAAATAAAAATAAAAAAATATTACTTTGTATGTTGTAGTTGATACCGCACGAGCAACACAAGGCGTATGAGTAATGCACTGCAGCACCTAAATGTATGCAATGTTGGCCGCGCAAAATGCGCTTGCTTTCAAGAAAATGTGTGCGAAATACGAAAAAATAAAGTAATAAAGCGAAGAGCAATTTGTAAAAAAGTATATAAAAAATATACCTACGCATATGCTTACCTACATTCATATACATACATACATATATACGCGTTCATATGTATGCTCGTGTGAAAATATAAAACTTTTTGGCTGCACCAGCTGGTTAGCTAAAGGTTTACCTCTATTTATATAAATCTTCATCTGCTTATCTTAACAGCTAATACGAATACCCCAAAGACCAGGTTCATGTACTGCAAAATGATTAGCCGTATAATAAATTAGAGGAATGGATGTGTCTAAAAACAATTCGGAATTTGCAAACTCCATTTAAATCCAAGAAAGATACAGTGTACAAAAATTAAGAAAAATCTGCAAAGTTTCAGCAAAATCGCGAACTTTTTAATACGAATTTCTAAAAAGAATTGAGGTATGCAGTTTTATAGCCCATTAATTTAATTTTAGTATAATAATGTGCAAATTTCAAATCTCTAAAAAATTGCGTTGATTTTTGAAAATTTTTTCGCTGACTGTCCACGCATTATTTTCCATATAAAAAATTTTCAGAATTTTTTTACTAAAACATAGGCCGTATTTTAAAAAAAAATTAACAAAAAAATTTTAACATATAAAACATTGCGAATATTCACAAAAAAAGAGCTGTACGCTCAATTTTGGGAGTAACAGTATGTATGTATGTATGTATGTACATATGCAAATATACATCCATACATATACATACTTACTCGCAAGATGCCAAGCGGCAATTGACATTGAAATTAAATTCACTTTTTCCTTGATTTTGTGACTTCTTTCGATTGCGCGCATAGCTGTTTAGTGATTTGGTAATGGGGTGCCAGGCCAAACCAGCGCCATTTGACTGCTGACCAAAGCGACAGCAGCGCTTGGCTTATTCATTTATATCATTTCCACTACACAACACCCAGGCATATTTGCTCAAATGCAACAGAAAAGTGTGTAGCAATTTAAATTTGAGGAAGGGAAAAAGAGGCGAATGTGTGTGTGTGCGGCATTAGTTGGCAGATGAGTTTACCAGCAGTATGAAACATACAAACGCAGGCTTATAAACCCAGTAGGCAAAATTAGCAACGCGTCTAATAAATAAAAGTTTTCAAGCAGAGGCTTTTCAATAAAATATTTTAATTTTTTGGAGGCTCTGTTTGCGGGTCTTCCAATTGCCCTGCCATTCGAAGCCCGGAAAGAAGTCACCGGAGGTCAAAGAAAGAAGATGGACTGCGAATAGAATGACGAGCAGAGTTGATTTAGCCATAATCGGCTGTCAGTTTGTCCGTGTGTGTGAACGCAAACTAGACCCTCAGTTTTAGAGGAATCCGATCGAAATTCGGTACACGGGTGCCTTCTTACAATGTGGCTGTTTACACTTGCCTGATTATCTGGTTATGTGGTTATATTTTTTATTCACTTTACAACAATAAAATACACCTCAAAATAATAATTTTTAACCAGATAACCTGATTTCCCCCTTCCACTTATCACATCAGCAGAGAGTTTACAGGCACACAATTACTAATACATAGCTCCGATACAAGTGATTGTTCAGATTTGAGGATTTGCTTTGAAGCACCTTAATTAAGATACGCTGGTGATGAGCTAATTAAACCAACAACGTTTTGATCAATTTTGGCTATTTTTCTTTTGTTAATTTACTGTATATAATTTTATTTATAAATTCACATTTCAAACTTGATTTAAGAATTTTAAAAAATCTTCAAAGTTGCATCTAAATTTTAAACTTTTTTTTTTTGAGTACAAAAAAGTCTCGAAAGTTCTCATTTTGTCGACTGGGCAGTGTTAGACATTGTATAAACAAATTCACACACACACACATACACTTAACATAACGTTGTTCATATTTTGCGGCAAATTAACATACATTATTTTGGCTGCTGCTGCTGTTGCTGCGCAAAACATATGTTTTGTTAATATAAATATTTGTAAAATCGGTCGTGTGCATGTACTACATATATACTTACATATGTACATTAGGGCGATTCAATTTATACGGGCGTTTTTTTCGGCTATAGCACAGAAGGATTCTACATGTAATTCTAAGCAAATTTTCCGAAGAAACTATGGGTCCAAAATCAATTTGGATTTTGCCAAATTGCGAAAATAAGTTTCCTGGCATTTCGCTGTAGTGTTGTAAGGAAGTGCTTAAATTTTGTATAAAAATATGCTGTAAGGGATTTTTTGGTATGAGGAAACCATTTTTGCACTTATCTTTTTCTTAAAAAATCTACCAGAGGGTGCAACAATGAAAATTTTTACATTTTCTTCGAAACCTATATTCGCAATTTGCCAAGCTTCAAATTGATTTTGGAGACATGGTTTCTTCGGCATATTTGCTTAGAATTACACATAGAATCCTGCTATGCTATGCGCGAATAGTAAAAAAAAAATGTCCGCCCTAATGTACATATATATGTATGCGGCACCAGATGAGTTGGAGAAAATAGCGCGCTCGTGTAGGAATATAGACCTTTTCGGTTTTATAAGTTTTTTTTTCTGCCATTCTATTTTTCTTATATGTATGTATTGCCAGCTGCCGCAAGCAAATAAGGTGATGAGTAATCTCACTATTTTTGTTTACATTAAAAATACTTAGTACGCGTATACAAAACTACAATAATAACAAGCAATAGAAAGGTATAAAATTTGTATTTTCCAACTGAATGTCTCTGAAGATTCACATTAAAGTTGCTTGAATTTACTTTTTTTGACAGGGTATTGATCGAAATTTGTATAAGGTAAAGCCTTTACCAAAAAGTTGCGTATACGACATGTATGCCCGTGTGTGGACATCAAATTCGCTAAAAAAAACAATGGCAAGCTGCGAAAGTGGCAAGAATTTCCCAATCAATTATTATTCCGTTCAATGGTTGAGATTAATGACATGTGCTAAGCAAGCACGCGTTCTCGAGTTCAATGTCAGCGTAAAATCCAATTTGCTATCAACAATATAAACAATAAACTTTACTCGCTGCCTAGCTAAGACGACTACGCTACTACGATTCCACAATATAGTTACATACGTAGATATATGAATCATGGCTGATTAATAATAAAAATGAAATTTGTTTAGATTTCTCAAATGGCATATCTAACGGACATATTTAGCCTTTATCTCACATTAATGCCATGCCAATTCATACGCATTGCCATAACGGACCAGGCGTATATACATACGTGATCTTTATTCGCGTGCAAACACAATTGCTTGCAATTATAATTCCAGTAACGGTTACTGTCACAAAGCGCAGCATATCGAGTATTGAAATCAATTTGCAGCCTTGAATTATAATTTTCACAACTTGTCACACAATAGCCAATGACTTGGGGGGCTGGCTCTTCCTCACCCTGCGCGCCTGCTCTTCAATTTATTATGAAAAAAGTGAAGAAACTTTTTAAAATAATTTTTAATCATATTTAACACGTCTGTTGCCTTATCGAAAACATTGAAAATATGTAAAATATTTCAAAAATTCATTATTTGTAATCGATTTCAAAAAAGTATGATGCTATCAATTCATCAGAATATTTTTGTTTTGTTTTTAGAGCACTTTGTCTATCACCAAATTAAACAAAAGGTGAATGTATTGTTTAACTGAATTTCGAGTAGCACAAAAAAGATAAGGCGTTAAAATTGCACTCTGAAAAGTGCGTATGAAAAACAACAACAACTAATATACTGTATAAGTTAATATAAAAAATTGAGCAGTTAAAATAGTGGTTGCTAACGCGCGCTCCATCACATGCGTGCGCGCATATCCAAATTATAAAATATTTTTTGTAAATTCTTAACCATAGAGTCTAGGTTTAGGTCTAATTCAAATTCCATATACATATGTAAAATTTGCGATTTCATATTGCTTTAAGTAATGGGCTTGGCGACTTCTGTCGAGTTACTTCTGGAATGAAGACAACAAGAGTACAAATCAAACTAAAGTCTTTGGGTTAATGGCAAAAATGCGGACCCGAAAGGGGTTAAATAACAAAAATATATGTTCACTTCTCGACTGACTAAAAATTGTTGTGCAGTTTATAAATGTTCAAGTTACCAAAAAAAAAAAAATTTGCCAGTTTTTAGAGACCTAAAATTTTTGTATAATATGTATTTATATGACCAACATATTTCTAAAGTTTAAAAATGGCCAAAGATTTTTTGCAGAGTTTGTAAATGGCCAGCATTTTTTGTCGTTTATGACTTTCCAAAAATTTATGTTCATGTTCATGACCATTCAGGGTCAAAATTTATGTCCAGTTTTTAAGTAAGCAGAATTTTTTCCAGTTTTTAAGTGACCAAAATTTTCTGTTTGGTTTGGCAATAAAAAAAAGTGCAATTTTTAAATGGCCAAAAATTTATGTCCAGTTTTTAAGTAACCAAAAATTAATGTCAAGTTTTTAGGCGATGCAAAATTTGTACCCAGCATTTATATTACAAAACCATTTTTCCAGTTATTTTTTTAATCTATGCTCGTTTTTCATGTGGCCAAAAATGTATACCATTTCTAAACTCCCTAAATATTCGTATTTGGAACTAATAAGGCCAATTGCGTTCAAATAGGTGACACTGGAGTCGAGTTATTTGTAAAAGCCTTGAAGTTTAAGGCTCAAATCTCCCGAAAAATTGCGCGCTAGGTGGCGCTGAAATCGACTTGTTTGTATAGCTCCTGTTAAATGCTCAATTTGGTTTATGTTCAGAATATAAGTTAGCCACTTACATATATGGAGAAAAAAATTCTTACCAAAAGCTTACTCGCTAAGTATGTAGAGCTGACTTCTAATAAATCCGAACTATCACTGAATCCATCGTAGTCCGATTTTTGATGAAATCTACGAAAATTCCATCACTAAATTCGAATACCAACGAACGTAGCAAGATGTATGCAGATATTTAAACATACAGTTGTCGACAAAATAATAGGAGAGCGATATTTTGGCCAGTTTTGGATATTTGTCTTTTATTTTATTTAATGTTTACTAATTTTTTTATAAAAGTCTAGCTGGTTATACAACAAACACCATATAAAATCAGATTTAAAACTTTGTACTAAAATTAAAAAAAAACTGCAAATTTTCACCAAAATCTCAAACTTTTGAATCAGGATCTTTAGAAAAAAATTTTTTTTTGTGGCCCATTTAATTCTAGTTAAATGAAGTGCAAGTTTCAAGTAGCTAAAAAATCCCGTTGATTTTTGAGAATTTTTTTAGTTGAAGGTGTTTCACGTTTTTTTTTCCATACAAACTATGTTCGACAATGCCAAAAATCAACGGGCCAAACTGGTCAAAATATCGCACTGCTATTATTTTGTGGTCAACTGTAAGTATGTTTTACTCGTATCACTTTTAATTGCTTATGCCAGTAGCTTTCAACGTAAGCGCAAATAATTATAGAAATGTTTAAACGTAAGCTTGTTTCCGCAGAATTCGACAAGCAAAAATATTAGAGAAGGTCACTATATAATACTTAATATCTATATTTAATTGTTTGAAAAAGAAAAATATGTACACTAATTTTTATTAGTCACTCACTGCTTAGCATTGCGCGATTGCGTGCGTAGCAAAGAAGACGCTTAACACTCAGAAACAGCGTAAAACATGCATAACAGTAGTTAGAACAAACCAAAAACATTATCCAACAGAAATAGAAACGAAAACGAAAATACATAAAATGAGAAATATATAGAATCTACCTCGCTATAGTGTAGTGCTAGTGCAGATTTGGACATTTGATTTTGTGATTGATTTAAAATAACTGAATTACTTTGTTGCTGTTGCAACAGCACTTGTTGCTGATGGCCAGCAATGGGCAATGGCGTTGGTGGCGCCAAAGGTCGGTATGCATCACCGAAGCACATGGCCGAAGTGGAGGCGGATTGAGTGAGCGCGTGAGGCGCTGGATGATAAGCTGCGCCACCTATTTGCTGTTGTTGTTGTTGTTGTTGTGTGTTACTGTGTTGCGACAAAACACCACCACCACCGTCATTATGTGGCTGCTGCTGTTGGTATAGTTTCTGCTGCATGCTGCCCAGACTGTAGTTGCTATGCTTCGGATACAAATATGGCTCGAAGGTTTGCAACACTTTACGTTCGGCTTGCAATGGCTGCTGCTGCTGCTGCTGCTGCACTTTCGGCGGCACGTTGTAGTATTGCCCAGGCAGCTGTTGCAATTTGCTGCCCATCGCCTGGAAAGCGTTAGGCCTTTGCGCCGCGCTGAAGGAGGCAGAGTGCGCCAGCGCATTGCCGCCAGGTCGAAGAGCAGGCTGCTGCTGCTGTTGTTGTTGTTGTTGGGCATACATAAAATTATACTTGGCCTGCTGTTGTTGTTGTTGTTGTTTTTGAGCTGGCAAGAAGCCGGGCAGATATTGGGTTTGTTGTTGCTGCAGCGCACTTGCATACTTATTTTCTTTGTTGGTGTTGTTCTTCTGCAGGAAAGCTGCTAAGCCAGTTGTCATTTTTGGCTGCTGCAGTTGTTGTTGTTGCTGCTGCTGCTGGTTGAAACCGGGCTGTTGCATCAGCTTCTTGCTGACATTTGTTGCCGAAGCAGTGTGCTGCAATTTGTGCGCGTGCTGGTGGTGTTGCATAAACGGATCTGTGGCGCCGCTCATCGCCGAGCAGGCAAATGAGTTCCAGTTGAGGAAGGGTCGCTTCTGTTGCGGATAGGCGTGCTGCAGCTGTGTTTGCGCTAGCGAGGGTTGTTGTTGCTGCAACATTTGTGGCTTTTTTTGGCGCAGCAAGTCCGATTGTGGCAATAGTTGTTGCTGTTGTTGAATCGGTTGTAATTGTGGCTGTAAAATTTGGCGTTGAAAAGCAAACGGTATTTGCGAGGTGGAGTTCGACTTGCCAATCGGGTAACTCTTCTTCGACAACTGTAAAGGCGCCTGCTGCTGCTGCTGCTGCTGCTGTTGCTGATACAACTGTTGCGCATTGCCATAAGCTTCAGTCATTTTACTGTGCGCACTGCTGGACATAGGCGCAGCCGTGCTGACTTCATTGCTTGCCAGAATTTTAGCTTCCGCAATTTTGACTGGCTGTGAAGCTCCGGCTGCGGCTCCGCGCGTTGTCGCTGTTGCCGCCGTGACGGCGGTGCCATTGTTACTATTGTTGTTGTTGTTGCCCATTTTCAGCATTTCATTCAAGCCCTTCTCGATCCTATTGTCGGCGTCCTTTTGACGTTTCGTCAGCTCTATAGCGGCGCTACTCTGTGCTTTGGTGACTTTGTAGCCCTCAACGCCACCAGCAGCTGCTGTGCTAATTTTCGCGCTATTGTCACTGCCAGTGCCGGTTTGCTTTGTTTGCTGTGACTGCTGACCCGACTTGGCATCGGCGGACGGTATGTGAAATGATGAGGTGAATTTCGACAACTGTGGCAAGTGCGTGGTGCAACAATTTGTTGTTGTAACACTACTCGTGCTGATCGTACTGTTGCTCTTCTCCGATTTGCGATCCGAAGATGAGGGCGTACAAGTGGCAGCACCAGCATCAGCCGCATTTGCATGAGACGCTTTACTTGTCACTTTGATGCTGTTGTTGACGTTGTTGCTTGGGGCATTTTGTTTTTGTGTTCGCGTATGTAACTGCTTAGCATCTGTCAGTTGCTGCTGCTGTTGTTGTTGTTTACTTTCCGGCACCGGTTGTTCTACCTTTGTCTGCTGCTGCTGCTGCTGTTGTTGTTGTTTTTGCTTTTGCTGTTGCACTTGTGCCAGCGCCTGCGACTGCTTCTGCCGTATCATCAATTCATCACTCAGCGCCGATTTCGGTTTCTCACTTGGAGCCACCAAAGAAGTTGTCATTGCTGGCGCAAGCGGTGTGTCGGCAGACGTGGTGGCCGGTGTCAGCGTGGCCGCAGCTGCTGCCAGCGTCGTTTGTGCTGACGATGAGTCACCGCCAGTGCGCGCCGGTTGCTGCTGCTGTTGCGGTTGCATATAGAATGGACTATATTTAGCTGTCGCTCCAACACCAAAAACACTTGAACTCGACGAACTCTTGAGTAAGCCGCGGAGTGGATTCGTTCCTGCCGCCGGTGTGACCAATGTTGTTGCCGAATTGGTCATCAATGCTTTTGGCTGACTAATCTTCTTTGAAGTGACGTCTCTGTCTCGCGTTGAGGGCTGTGCTGTTGCTGCAGGGGAAACGGGTAGCAGGATTGCCGTGTTTGATGTGCTGCGACTCAACGCAGGCAAATGTTTCATGTAGCAGGGTATGTGTGTGCGACTCGAGGAGCGCGTCAGATTGCTTGATGTAACGATAGAGGCTTGCGGGTGGGATGGGGTGTGTGAGGAGTTTGCTTGCGCCGCCAACACTGCAGACGGCACGTGTGACAGGGAAACACTTTTGTTCAGGGGAGTCGACTGAGGCAAATGTTGTGGCTGTGTCAGCTGTGATTGTGGCTGTAGCATCTGTGTGGTTGACTGTTGTGTGCCGATCTTGATGGGAACTTTACTCACAAAGCTGTTGGGCGCTGTGGGGCTGGTGGGTGAGTTTTCATTGCATATTAGCTTGTAGAGATCTTCTTTGGTAACGGCCTGCCGCACCTTCATGTCCAAATGCGAAAGTGACGCATTCTTCTGCAGTTTATTTGGCTTGTGGAGCTCTTTTTGTGCTGCCTCAGCAACGGTTGGATCGAATATGGCGAGCTTCTTCGCTGTTTGTGCATCCACTTTAAGCGGCGCACCCGCAACACCAACTGTATTAACCGAGGGCGCACAAATCTTTTCATAGTTCCATATGGAACGCTTCGGTGTTTGATGATTTTGTGATGAAGCGAGATTTTCCGCCCAAAAATCATTCATAAGCTGCTTGTTGAGGGAGAGATTCGAGCCGTTGGTGGCTGAATTCTTCTGTTGCGCACACAATTGGGTCGTTTGAGGCATGCCGCTCGGCGACGCGAATCCTTGTATGCCACCGTACTGTGGAGGATTCGAATACGGCATACTGTTGCTTGAGGTACTGCGTTGTAGTTTGGGCGCCTGTTGTTGCTGTTGCTGCTGCTGCTGCTGCGGGCCGAGAGAGGAAAATATCGATGGGTACGCGAGGCGCGACCGATTGGCCGAGGTGCTCGATTGCAGACTTTGCATCGAAGGAAGTGGATTACCGAAATTAATAGATGACGATTTAGTGAGATTATTTCCAGGTGCGCAGGCGCTGTTTGAAGCCGGTGGATCTGTCGGCGCGCTTAGTATAACACTCTGACGGGAATTGGACTTAGAAACGCCCGGCGCCTGTCGACGTTTCAAGCGGTCGTACAAGTCCTCGCACTCCTGAAACTCCTTATGCAGTTTCTTGTCGAGCTCAGTGTAATCGGGTAGACTTTTAAGATACTTGTTCATCATCTCAATTTCCGCATCATAGATATTTGCATCCATTTTAACAGCAGCCGTCTGCTTTTCCAGCTCCTTCTGCTGCGCCACCAATTTATCCAAGTCAAATTCGGGTTTTGTGCCGGCTGCAGTGACTTCTGGTAAACGCATACCTGCGCCACTGACACTACCACCGCCACTAGTAGACACTACAGTGCCAATACGATTGTTCGGTGAACCCACGACTGGCTTGACAGCTTGTGCGCCGTTGTAACCTTTCAAGTGTATAGCAGCGCCCTCCTTCGGGCTCGCATTCAGCAAACGGTGTACATTTCCACTGGAATAGTATTTGGGCGCGCGCATTGGCACAGGGGGCGGGGGCGATGACGAAGGCGATGAGGTCGACGAAGACAGCGAAAGTGAGGAACCTGGACTGGACGCTAAAGCGGCCATCATGCGCGGCGGCACCGCGGGTATCGCAATAGGCGATGTTATACTACCAGTTGCGGCATTGTACGAGAGATGGTAGTTCTTGCGCGCCACCGGTGGCGTGGACTTGGGACTCGCCGGCAGGAGTGGACGATTTTTACGACCCGCTAGCGGTGAAGATACGGGCGAACACAAACTGGACTTAGATTCTGTACGTCTAGCAGATAACACCGTGGCATGTTGTGGCGCTGTCATGTGGTGTGGTTGCAAAGCCACACCGGTGATAGGCGACGACTTGTCAAACGCGGCAATTGTGACAGGGATTGCTGGAGGTGAATTGCCTGTCATAACGGCGGCGTTGACGGCTGTTGGTAGTGCAGCAGCCATGTTTGGCGCCTTTCTGTTTTCTTTGCTGCTACTTGCTTTGGCGACCTTTGCAGCGTCCTTTTGCAGAGTAGACGAAATTGGCGAAGTGGTAGCTGTTATTGTTGCAACGGACACAGGTAGTGGTGGTGGTTCATCGCTGGTGTTTGGCAGCAATGCGGCTTTGTTTGATGTTATTGGTGTTTTAACAGTGTGTACAGCCGGCGATCGCTTGACATTTTCACTCATTTGTTTCGCAGAGTAGATTAGGAGCCAAAGTTACAATGTTTCAAATGCGATTTGTTAGATGTAATTTTAGTACTGAATCGCGCCGCGATTTTCCCCTTTAAAAATACATTATNACTCATTTGTTTCGCAGAGTAGATTAGGAGCCAAAGTTACAATGTTTCAAGTGCGATTTGTTAGATGTAATTTTAGTACTGAATCGCGCCGCGATTTTCCCCTTTAAAAATACATTATATTTTTTCATTTTTGTCATATCGTATTGTTACCTAAGGAATTTCCTTCATAGGGAAGTAAACTAATTGTACATGCGGGCAATATGTTCTTTTCCCGCCCGTCCTGACTCAACCTTACCAACAAATTTGACAAAAATAGTACAGAAAACTAAATATGTGGACTTATGGCCCATGCCAATCCTCATGCCAAACGCTACAAATGTCGTGACATCACAGAAAACATAACTTTACATTGACCTTGAGACGTTCACGTACGTGGACAAACACTGCACGAACAATACAACTCAAAATGCCAACACATAAACGAAAACCAATACGAACACNTCCTCATGCCAAACGCTACAAATGTCGTGACATCACAGAAAACATAACTTCACATTGACCTTGAGACGTTCACGTACGTGGACAAACACTGCACGAACAATACAACTCAAAATGCCAACACATAAACGAAAACCAACACGAATAGGAACACGAACAAGACATCAACGTCCAACCAACCTTCAGATACTGCTCCGGTATTTTACCGTTCTTTGGGATTATAAACTTCTTAATGATAATGATTTTATCGCCTTCGATCTTTTGTATGGTAATCGGCACACCCATTTGTGGACGTTGATTCTGCGGTGGCCGCTGTACCACCGCCGATTGAGCGGGACGCGCGCCACTGCCTTGTGGTCCGGTGAGTATGCCACCAGGATTCGGTTTTGGCGGCACTGCTGCTGTGGTCGCTGATTTTTGTAGCCCCACTGCAGGCTTGGGCTTAGGTTTGGGCACGGCTGTAGCTGGCTTGTGTTCCTTATTGTCGCTGCGTACAATCGAAAAGTGATAGAGCGGCTTATCGTCATCGAGTATACTCTTCTGTTGCACAGTCTTCTTCTCTACGCGACGCAGCACAACACCCAACATTGGCGCATCATTCTTCTTGATGCCAATTGTCGATTTCGGTGGTGATACTTTTTTCAGATTAACACCCAGTTTCACACCAACTGGTGGTGGCGTCTTGGTGCGATGCACCATTTTACCAGTGGGTATTTCACGCCTCAGTGTATCTTCAACAATTTTCTTAACGTCTTCTGCTGTGAGTTCGTCATCTTTCGGTAGCGTGGGATCAGTGTGCAATACCGGCTCGGGCGCCACCAACGGTGAGGGCCCTGGAAACAGTGCCGTCAAGCTGCTTCTACGACGCTCCATATTCGGTGTGGACGTTGTTTTAGCCAACGGATAGATGGGTAGCGAGGGGGGCGCCGTGGCGGGAGTTGATGACAACTCTTCAGCAGTGCTAGCGGCGCTACCCCGTCTGCTTGGATTCTTGCTGGCATTTACCGAAGCCGATAGCGCAGAACCACTGCTGCTCAAGCTCGAACTGTGTAGACGATCTGGTGCCGCGCTGCGTTCGTGGTGTGAACGTGATAGCATGTCGGCCGATACAGCCGGAGCGCCAGGTGAGACGGGTGACAGGGAGCGCTCCGGTTCAGTTTCGCGTGCCACAGCTAAATCACGCTGACGGCGGTGCATACGCAGCAATTCAACCGAATCTGCAATCTTTTGATGCTTTTGTTGGGTTTCTGACTCTTCAGCTGACGACTCA
This sequence comes from Rhagoletis zephyria, assembly GCF_001687245.7. Taxonomy (NCBI): domain Eukaryota; kingdom Metazoa; phylum Arthropoda; class Insecta; order Diptera; family Tephritidae; genus Rhagoletis; species Rhagoletis zephyria. Next base: position 120,649 of record NW_016157587.1, on the reverse strand, counting down.
GAAGTGGAACGCTTGCGCGAATCGTCTTCATCAACGACCGCACGGCGACCTTTCGACAGATTATCAACCGAATGAAGTTCCAATTGCGGTTTTGGCGAGTTTGTTCTAGTTATTGAACCGCGCAAATTACTAACATTTGTTGCATTATCGCTACCAAGCGACAAAAATTGCTCTTCCATGCCGTCATCGAGCACATTCGGCAGCGAGGTGATGCGTTCGCGCGGTGCAGGCAACAGCGGCAAGAGACGTGCACCTCTGACGGGTGTGATATGGTTGTTGTCATCGTACGGGCTAGGCGATGGCGTTCGCGGTGAAGCGGTTGGGGACGCTGTTATGGGCGCAGCATTCGGTGTCGAGCCCGGCTTGGAGATGACACGCAGCTCGGGTGTCGCAGGCACAGATTTGTTCGCGGTCACCACGGCTAAAGGTGTTGCGTTATCAATTGAGCTACTGCTACCAGTGTTGAGCGTCATCAAGCCGCCGGATGGAGTGGCAATAGCTGGCGTTGCGGGTGCCGACACCGATGAGGTAGCCACTGCGGCGGCGAGCACAGTTTTGATTTCAGCTGCGGCTGCAGCGCGTATGGCGGCCAACTGGGTGGCCGTCATCTGTTTCACACTTAGGCGACGTTGCGTGTCGACGACATGAACTTGGCCACCACCACCAGTGGCATTGCCGCCGCTGGTGTTGTTTGAGTGTAGGTCGGGGCAGCTGAGGGCGACCATTTCGCTGAATTCGTTGGACATTGCTGCGGCGTTGCTTGCTGTGGGGTTGGTGTTCGCTGAAATTGGCTGATTGAATTGCTGGCTTAAATGGTTCGAGTAGTTCTTATTGTTGGCTTGAAATCGTAGCGATTGCGGTCATGCAGTGTGGTTTTCACGTACGTTCAAGGTTAACCTTTTTGTGGTTAATATTTTTGAAAAATCACTTAAACATTAAATTTCTCTTTCTGAACAAATTGAAAGCACAAAATACAAATTTCAATTGCAAATGTAAAGTCGTAAAAGAATAAATTTTACTTAAATTTCGGCAGCTGCTTGCAAAATCGCTGCTACTCACTGATGATTACTCAACACAAAATGGCGAATTTTTTATGCGCCTTCACACGATCTTTAGACATGCTCGTACCTATCGACGAGTATCAGAATCACAAACGGTCTATCTGCTAAAAGAGCTGGTTAATTATTGAGAAATGCGTTTCAAGTGCAAAGTGAAAATGGCCGAATCGATCGATACCGCTTATATAGAGGAAAAATAAAATAAATCGTTTTGCTATTTTACTCTACACTTTTCGTTACATTTCTATTTTAGCTTTTGGCTATTTTAGCTGCCGGCGTGGGGGGCGGTTATGGCGCGATTGGTTGCTTTAGGTAGTGCATTAGTACGCACCTTCAATTGTGATTGAGACAAATGCAACAACACAGCGTATTGTTGGCAGAAACTAGATCAGCAAAGTATGCAGCGTATCTGCTAAACTATTTGCCAACGTAGAAAGTACAAATCTACGCTGCTTAAGTGTAAGAACATTTCAGAATTATTTGCTATCGTGGCGCCTTTTGGCTTGCCCTCTTCGAGGTGAAATAAACAAATTAATTAGTAGTTGGGGTTGGTTTGCCAGCCCCTGTTCTTGCCAATTCTTTGTCATCATCAGTCGACGAATTTCTGTCGATAAAAAATGACGTCTTCGGGGAAAGTACATATTAGTATATGTAGCTATATACAACATAAAATAAGCGTTCAATAGTTTGTTGTCAATGCTATTTAACTTAGCGTCACTTTGAACTCAGTCAAAAAAATATATATATTCAAAGATTTCTTTGGCGCAACCTTGATCTTGAGACCATGAAAGCACTCATTTATCTTGAGAACGACATAGAGAAACAATAAAAAGAAAGATCAATAGAAATAAAGCAGCAAAAGAAAGGAAAATGATGAATNAAGAAAATAAATGTTTTTTTTTTTTTTTTTTTTTTTTAATCACAAAAAGTTATAATTTTTTAATTAAACACCTTGGTTTGCAGAATACTTGGGGCGAGGTAGCCAAAGCTAGAGATAAATTATTACTTTAAAATTTGTTATAGCTACGAGCAACTGAAGAAGCAGATGTTGCGGTTAGCAGCGTTTCTCAAGAAACATGTCCTCGAGCTAACTTTTGGAATACATATCTACTATATACTTCACAAATGCAATAATCTCGTTTCTCAATGAAGGAATTCCCGTTTGAAACGCTCCACGGCAGGGATGAACAGCTGTTATGTATCCAAGATTCAAGTTTGCGTACAGTAAATAAAATAAAAAATCACAGGTCAAGGATGCTTAAAGAATGAAATTAACCAATAACAATACATTCGTGACAAAAACAAAGAAATGAGCTCGCAAAAATTCAAAATCTTAAAAGCGGATGCGAGCCAGTTTATTTAACACTAGTTTCTTTTTTATGCAGATTATTAAGACTTTGTTTTCGCGTAAAACTCATTACGAACGGATGAAAAAAATTCGAGAGAAACTCACGATAAGGCTGATTTTGTTTCTTTCAGTGTAACTGTTAAGAAGCAGTAATTATTAAACTGAAGGGTTCTGGTCTAGCTCAACTTGAATCAATGTCAGATGGTAGGTCTACGTAAACGAGGAATTCAAAATCGTAACTCTTTTCAGTGCTATATATCTGAAGGTACCAAAAATTAGCAACCTGGTTAAAACCATACACCAACTAACAAACATTTTTTTATGGTAGTTTTTCAACGCATTTCTCAATAACACCAATCATATTTTTATTACGTATGTAATTAAATCGTACAAAAAAGTATACACGTATGTGTATTAGGGTGGTCCTTAAATGTAGGATGCAAATTTTTACATCGAATTTCCTAAGCCTCAACCCCTACGTCGATGCTACTATAGTCAGTTCAAGTTCAGATAACCCTATGAAAGCGTCTTAACCGACTCCAATCGGGACCAAAATTTACATGTGATACCTTCGACTATGGTAGTATCGATTTTGGGTATTAGAAAAAAAAATTAATTTAAATTTTTTTAATCTCTTTAGAAGAATCTGTACTTTGCCCCCTGTGCGACACCACTTAACCGTCTCCAATCGGGACCAAATTTTATATGTAATATCTGTGACCGTGGTATTACCGATTGAGGGGATGAGACTGAAAAAATCTTTCAATTGATTTTTTAATGACCACCCTAATGTGTATTTATATAAGACTGCGTGGGAAAGAACATATGCCAGCATGTAAAAAAAAAACTATTCTGTATTCAGCTAATCGCAATGGCACTAATCTCTCAATTTATTTTCAAATGGAAAATCAAACGGAAATGCATTTAAATCCGCGACAACTGTTTTGGCTAATTTCACTTATTTTCGTGCGCCGTTTCTTCTTGAATGCAACAAATCTTTTTCGACTTCTATGACACTACACTTGTTTCTTTTAGTTTTTTTTTTTTTGTTGTTTTTGGTTTTGTTTATTTTCATGACATTTTTCGTAGGTAGTTTGTTGTAATTTTTGCAGCACTGCCAGTGAACGAACGAATTCGGCACGTTTCGCAACTGTTCTGGTTTATTTTATAGGCAAAAGTAGATCACAGAAACGAGTAGACGCGGCGATTTTTGGCACTTTCAATTGGTTTACAAAACAAAACATATTTTTTTTTACTAAATTTTAATTGCTAACGCAGTAAATACTTTCCCAGTTTTTTTCTGCATGGGATGCAGCTTCCTGTTCGTTCTTGCTCATCAACCCCAACCAACCAACCAGCCAGCCAGCCAACCAGCCTTCACCCAACGAAACGGAGGAACAAAACGCAAAGGCATAGAAAGATTTATTCGTGTAAATAGTTCGTTCTGTAGGCACATGTGTACGCCGCCTATTGGAAAAAACTGTTTGCGTCTTCATTTTGGTTTCAATTCTCTTAGCGCATTTACTTAAAATAGATAATGTCTAAAAATAATTTCAACAACAACAACAGCAACAAAAACAAATGAAACCAATGGCAAACAAGGCAATAAGCACTCAATTGAGTTGCGGTCGCTGATGCCGTCGCTGTTGCTGATGCTGACGCTAACGTCTGATGTATACCCCGTATGCATGTAAGGTGTGGTGTTGCCACATCGTTGATGATGATCAGCCGCAGTCGTGCTGATCTCTGTACACAAGTATCTATACAACAACTCATAGAGTACTCGCACTACAACATTACACGTGGCCTAACTGGTGCAGTGCGTAAGTAAATGCGCGTGCTGGCGGTGGGAGGCTAAGACTAAGACGCACACGCAAACACCTACGATTATTGCACATTTGTATACACACATACATACATAGTACATAAATGTGCGCTCACAGAAGGGAGCAAAGTACAAACAAAGATCTTGAGGAAAAGTAGCGTTTTGGGTGGCAAAGGTGATGGCGGCGCCGACAGAGTGCGAAAAAATCGGAAATATACAGAATTATTTGCAGCAATGCTAGCTACACATGTACACATATCGTCGATGTTTTTGCAAAACCGCCTATCTTACGGCACTCAAATTTTACAGGAGAGCGGAAAAACGGTTTAATCTTTGAAGGCATTGCCTTGATGATAGGCGGTATTTTCTCTAGCTATTATTTTACAAATTTTTAAATTTAAATTTAAATTAATTAAAATTTTTCAATCTCGATGCATGGAGTTCAGGGTTACCAAATCTCATATTTTTGTCACAACGCCGATTTAGGCGGTTTTGCAAAAACATCGACGATATGTATGTATGTATGTATACAGAGCGATTAAATAAAAATTGGATTTTATGTGTGCACACGAAGCGACGAAGAGGCAGGTAGCACGAATCGCAGAACACGCGCGGTGCGGTGTGTGTGTGTGTGTGTGAATGAAGCTATTGCGGCCAGAAATGTTTTGAAGATGTGTAGGAGGGAGGAGTTGGGTGGGCGGTTGGCGGGCGACTGACGACTGACGACTGACGACGACTGACTGTTCAGCTACATATGCCGCATATGTCTTTTTACATTAAATTTGATTTTGTTGTTGTTCAAGAAAACGCTCGTTAAATAGAGCAAAAGAAAGGGTGAAGAAAAAGAACGATCAAAAAGAAAAAACTTTTAGCGAACGATCACTCGGAACACTTTTGGGACACTGCGAAAAAAAAAATTATTATAAACAAGAATAGAAAAATAACATGAAATTCAACGCGTTGTTGAAATTTATTTTAGAAAATGTTTAACTTCAGTTGAAAATATTGCTCTTTTCCTTGATTTTTTGTTGGGTTTTGTTCCTTTGTTTCGCGCAAAAAATAAACCGCTGTCTATCAATTCTTCTTGTCTGCTTGCTTGTTTCGCATTTTTTTTTTGTTTTTTTTTTGCTTTCTAAAAAAAATTTATACACTTTTTCTCAAGTATGTGTGTTTTTTTTAATACTATTTTCGTTTTCTTGACTAAGTTATGTCACCACTCTTGTGAACAAACGCTTTGCATTTACATACACTACTGTTTTTTTTTTTTAATTTTTTAATTTTTATTTTAGTTAGCGTTTTAATGTAGAATTATCGTGTTTTGGTGGCGTACAATGTCTGGCTCGAAAAAAGCTTCCTTTTCTACTTCACAAATCATTTCGAATAATACTAAACGTAAAAAAAAAATAACGTCTATACCCGTCTGCATAAATATGTATGTACTTTTAATTAAGTATTATTATACGTATACGCGCTCGCTAACGTCGCCACACCGTCGGCACTATTTCAAACACTACCGTAATATCCAAGAAGAAAAAAAGTACCAAAAAAAAACAAAAGAACACAAAAAGAAAATTTTATTTTTCAAAACTTTTAGTTCGCGTAGCGCGCACACAACCGTCTAATGAAGATTTTGATTTTCTTCTGATTTAGATTTTCGAACTTGAAATGAGCACAAGCACTAGCAGCCGAACAACAAGTAACATCTGCTTGGCTTTCAGTGATTTTCAAAAAGGAGCATACAGAAAAGTCCTACACACATATAAAAATACTCACTCTTACCACCAACACTGCAGAAGGTGGGATAAAGAGGAGAAAAATCGCAATAAGAACGCATTCGTTCTTCGAAAAATGGCTCATGTATGTATGTATTTGATAGTGTGAGGTGTTGAGAAAAAGATGCGCGCGCAATGTTTTGAAAACAACCGAATACAATACATATATTTAGTCGAAATAAACAAGTGCAAATTTAAAGTTAAAAGTTTTCACTATGACGACAATTCGAATCGATTTAGCAGAATTAGGCATAAGAGATAGAACTGTTATTATCAGCAAAAGGAATGCAGCTCTCTGCGATTTTCAACTTAAGAGAAGAAAAATGAACAATTTTCTCACGCATTAAAACCATAATATTTGTATGGATACTGCGATTGGAAAGCACAATTAGAGAAAATCGTGTTGATTTGATAAGAAATTAAAATGAAATGGCCTAAATTTATTCAAAGTTTTTCGAACTAAGAGAGAAAATGATGATCTTAAGAGAAACTAAGGAAAAAAGTTAAAGTAGGACACAGCTGATTTTAAATTTAGTAATTACAGAATTGATTATTTTTATTTTTAAATATCGTGCTATTGAATTAAAAACATTTACTCTGATAACACCGTGCTACAAAATAAAAAAAAAAAAAACTTCGAAACACACGAAGCAATCAATATACTCCCGAAACTATGGGCCAAATATTGTAAATATATTTAGTTTTTCTCTCTGACGTCAGGATTTTTTTAAGGACTTTGGAAAAAACTAAAAACGCACTTTTACTATATATGGCCCGTGTATATGCAAAGTTACAATAGGTCCTGGAATGGATGGGCCTAGGGAAAAGCAAACAAATCATTTCCAAATGTTTAATAAATATATACATTAGGGTGCTTTTTTTGGTGACTTTTTTTTACTACCACCTCGAAATTTTGTTGGAAATATATACCTAAAAACAAGTTCCCTGAATAATAAGTGCTCGACCAAGGCGTGCAAAAATTTCCCGTTCAAATACACGTAAACTTTCATTGTTTTTCTTCGAAATTCTATAGCTCAGAGTCATTTTATGGTATAGTTTTAGTCAATGATAGGTTACTTTTGGTATTCATTTTAAGTATTTCCCACAAAATTTCGAGGTAGGAGTAAAAAAAAAGTCGCCGGAAAAAATCACCCTAATATACATACATACATATGTATATGATTTCTAAATCGATACCTAAAAGTATTCTCTACTCAGTCTGCAACATTGAATACATTTACAATTTTCAAGTAGCTTATTATTGAACTGTTTTTGAAGCAAATTTAATTTCTTTATTTTTAAGAAAAACTAAGTCCTCTTTGTTAACAATGCTTTGCTTTTCAAGTGGACGTTAAGTTGGGACATAACGTTGAGTATTTTATAAATATTTTAATTCTGAAATTGTTGTAATTTTCGCAACTAAGTTTAGATCCTTTTTATTCTTTGATTGTTGGTCTGCTGAACCTTCCATTTCATTTCATTCAATTATCTCAAATTCCGATATAACGCTTCCAGAACGACGGTATTTTTATAAATAACGAAACCCTTAGATAAGGTATCCGATACAGATGTATAGGGATTAATAATTTTCTTTTGCTGACGGCTTCTACGGTCTGGCGCATATTCTTCCATAAGAAATTCATGTTTATATGGAAAAAGTGCAAAACGCCGTCAACAAAAAAAATTAAATAATGCGATTTTTCAGCCGCTTAAAACTTGCACTTCTTTTACTAGAATTTTATAAGCTTGTTAACTGCATACTAAAAAAATTTCTAAAAGTTCTGATAAAAAAGCTCGAATTTTAGATACAAATCTGTGAAATTTTTCTAGGTTCTGTATAAAGTTTCAAATTGTGATTTTTATAAAAAAATATCAAAAACAATTTTAGCATGAAAAATATTATACATATTATTCATCCATTTTCGCTCAGTAACTTTAAGCATCCTGTGTGCGCTGGGACTTAACGAGCTTAATGTTGTTAATCACACATTTAATTTTTGACATGCTTTACACAATTTCATCTCTCTCTTCCCTTTATATTCACAACTTACCAGATAATCATTATCATGATCAAGAAAGTACTCATCAATAATCCAATCGCCCAAAAACTTATCAAACAATATGTCACACTCTATAACCAAATCGAAATTGTTGCGGCAACGTTTGATCACTCTGCGTGACGAGAACGTGCCATTGTTGGTGGTCTCTTCCAACGACAATGGCGGCGATGTTTGCTTGAAAGCATAGCGCGGCCGTCGCTGTACAGCTGCTACTCTTTCTAGTCGCCGAAAGAAATGAATTTTGCAAAACCGATGATAGAGGGGGTTTGTATACTAGAAATTCAATTACCGACTATGGCGACGCGCTATCAACGACGTCAGCAATGCGACTAGTTTGCGATTAGAAAAGTGCAAAAAATCTCGAATTTAATTGAAGCAGGTAATTACTGCCAAATTGCAAAATGAAGAATAGGATAGAAGTAGTGAAAAAAGGCCATCATCATATGTCGAGAACATAGCGTGCAATCTTTTAAATGTATGCAAACATGAAGAAGCATAAAAAAAAAATGGATGCAATGAATTGAAACAAAAATATATGCAAAAAGTTAATGAATAATAAATTAGTGTGCAACACAAACTAATTAAGCAAACAAATTAGCCATTCTCGAGATTGTCCAATTGCCCAGAATGATCCATCCCCGCTAATAGATTGACGATCAAGCTAATTTATCCTACACACGATTATTCATAGCAGCCAAGAATCGAATCGCTGGACGTTGCACGAACACATGAGCTTTTATACATACATATGTACATACATACATACATACAACAACAACAGCAAATGCAAATGATGCAGGCGCATGCCAATGAAGTTTAATGTGTAAAGTTGCAAAGTTTATTTTTCGCTTTTCAGGCTAATACACACACACACACACACACACACAATTAGCGAGCTTGTGTGCAGCTTACAAGGTAATCATCGTCGTGATCTATGAAATACTCATCCACAATCCAGTCGCAGGTGTAAATGGCGAAAGGCATTGCACACAACGCCACCAGATCGTGCACCAGATCGAGTTTCCTGGGTGGTGGCAGCTCACGCATTTTCACATAACAGGGCACACTGTTGTTGGCCTCAATGAAGTTTTGCGCAACTAGCTGTGACTTCTCGAGATAGCGCTTGAAGAATAACATACTTTGAGTAGTATTTATTTAGCGAATGGAGTCGGAAGAATTATGCAGCCGATCGATGCAGAAAAAGCAGCAAAATCTTTGAAACGTGTACTACTTAATTGTCTAAATGCAAAATCTATACTGAAAAGCAATGGGCAAATATGTAATGTAGAAAACAAGCCAGGGAGGACGGACGTGCAACAATGAAGATTACAACGCGTTAAATGGCCAAGTGCGAGTGTAAATAAGTTTGTGAGCGTGTGTATGTGTAGTCAGTCATATTGCAGATACCAATCAATTTGGCAAGTAATTTGTATTTATTTTTAATTTTTTTTTATTATTTATTGCTATTGTTGTTTCAATCAATTACTAATTTGCTTCCGTATGCTATGAGCAATCGCACATTAAATACATTACAGGTGTGAGACAAACCGTCTTGAAGCTGTGAGGAAGCATACCAGATATGACGTTAGAGCATGAACGCTGAGGTAATGAACGAATAAGCGAGCAGTAAAGGGTGCTTTATTTGGGTGATTTAATGAAATAAAAAAAAAAAAAATCATTATAAAAAATTAACGCAAACCATAGAAAAAATTATAATTTAATTAGATGGAGCGTTTTCCACGCAGAGGAGCGGCAATACAGGTGGCTTCGGATTGGTTTCTCTGTAGTGTAATTCCTTTCAAGGAGGTGAATATCTATCACGATGTAGGGAGACATAGGTGGCGCAATCAGCAGTACCGCTACTTTGTTCCTGGCGAATTTGACAGAATCAGCTGTTCGTCGTTGACGTCATTTTACCAAACTGTTTGTATGTATGCAGAGATCTTTATATGTATGTAAATATGGCGACCTCCATGGTTTGACAGTTAACACTCTTTCTCTCCTCCATCTCCAATTATTCTTTCCTATTCGTTGCTATCTTGACGTCATCACCCGCAGGAATGCGCAATCTTGTATTCTATCATTCTAGAATATCTATTCCGACAGCCGCGCAGCCATCAAAGCTCTCATTATTAGGCACCGGATTATTAAGCTATTAAGCTTATTTTGGTTGCATATCACAGTGAAATCGCTGGAAACTACTTGGCCGATGAGCTGGCAAGACAGGGAACCCTTCAGGAACTGCTCCCGGGCAGAGCTGGTCTGGGTTCTGCCCTGACCTCACGAGGTCTACTCCTGGACAGATGAGCGGAGACCTTGGAATGCAAGGCGACAAAATCCTTCTGGCCACGAGTAAACCGTGGGCGGTCCAGAGAGCTATTGGGACTAAGCACGGTACACACCTCGCTAATGGTGGGAGTTTTAACTGATCATTGCGTGATAGGTAAGCATGCGGTAAGGCTTAGTATCTTCGATGACCCCTACTGTCTCAGCTGCATGGATGACGATGATGTGGAATCATCTCAACACCTGCTACTCAGGTGCCCGATTAGCTTTCGGGAATGGATATCAGTCGTTTGAGGAGCTTCATGGTGAGCACGATGCGTTTTTCTTATAAGAAGTCATAGGTGTCAACGCTCTGTTCCTTCATCTCCCCTTTTATAATCCTCTTCCTTCCTGCCTTCCTGTGTCTTTGCCCTTCCTCATTAAAGGCACCCAAATGGACAGCCCAAGCATTGTCTAAGTGTGCTTCTACCCACGGAAACGGCCCTCTATCCTAGCCTAGATGGAGAACTTGTCTTGAAAACAGCGTATTCTCAATACTAGTGAACTTAATGCTATTTTATAAATAAATAAAAACTACATGTGCCATTACGTCATTAAGAGTACATATGTACTAGACTCCAGCGCAATTCCATTTAAACGGCCCAACAAGACATCCGATCGCCGCGCAAATACTTTCCATCCCCTACTTTCATCGTTCGGGTCAATTGTGAGTAAGCATAAACCAGTTTCTGCAAGCGTACGTAAACTACCGATCAATAGCAAGACGCGTAGAGTATTTACTTTGCCTTCCGCAACTACTGCGAGTAAAAGGTATTTGACAGTAGAGTACTTTACTGGTAGTACTTGAGTATTTTCGAAGAAAACATACATTTGTGGCAAGAATGATAGAAGAATTTTCTGGATCGCGCATTTGTGGTATCTGAAAAAAACTAAGGACAGGAATGTAGTGGAGCGATGAAGAGAGCGACGAGCAAAACGTACTTTCAACTAAAATGCTGATAT
>NW_016157587.1:99600-108940 GCF_001687245.7 Rhagoletis zephyria | reverse complement strand
TCTAGTCGTTTAGTACGTTATCTCATGCATTTTTTATGGGATATATTACTTGTCATTCACATCAATGCCGAGTGGAAACACGATACAAAAAATATTTATTTTTAACAGGAACTTTTGAGGAACAACTCTGAAAGCAAGGCTCTAGCCTCGGAATAATAGGTTTCTTAAAGAAATTTCGAACCAATCTACATTACAAAAATTTGATCAAATATCAGATATGTGACTCCTGCGACTGAGTAAAGGACTGACAATCTCAAAACGATATGGGACATGGATGCTTGATAAAATTGTTTATATTATTCGTAATGACGTATTTCTACTGGCCATTATTTAGATGACGGAAAAATTTTCTTTGACAAAATTGAACATTAAAAAGATTGCATTACGTTAGTAATAATAGTTTTAATTACTACTTGCACAAACATTTTATAAATGACAATTTTTTGTAATTTAAATGCCACGTGGAAATTCGGCATAAAAACGCTGTTAATCAAATCGCTTCATCACAAGTTGACACCATATTGACGATCGTGTCAACAAATTGAAATGAAACTTTTAAAAATCCCTAATGCCGGATTTCCACTAGGCATTAAACGACAAAAAATGTTAATGTAAAAATTGAAGCATTTAAAAATTATTTATGCCCGATTTCCACTAGGCATTTAACGACAAAAGAATTGTATGTCAAATTTGAGCATTAAAAAAGCGGTATAACTACGTTAAAAGTAAAAAACCAAAAGGTCTGCTTTCTCATGCAACCGTTAGGCAATTTTTCGTAATTTTTGACATCTCAATGCCTGGTGGAAATTTGACTAAAGAGTACAGGTACAGCGTTTTGACCAGCTTATAGCAGACATTTTCTTATATGTATGTATGTGTTGGCATATGAAACCCAAAGGCAAATATCATAAATTTCCAAGAAACTTGAACCTCAGTTGGGGATCAGTGCTGTCAATATTTCTAGTATTAGCTTATGAACCACTAACGCTTTCGACAAGTGAATTCAATCAAATTATGACGTGAAGATATGTTCTCAGCTCCAAATATAAGACAATTGATGTTAAAACCCTGTCAGGTTCAAAATAAAAGGAACTTTTTTACAATAGCAGGGGAATAGGGAATTGAAAAGTTCCAGTAATCCCCGTACACGTCTGACTTGACACGCTCTCGATTTCCAGCTTCCATTTCGGGACCCACTTAAATTTAATTAGTGTATCAAAATTTCAACATTTCTCTCTCTGTAATTTAACCACTTAATTTTAAATGTAAATAAGAATCAAAATTTCAAGTGATGATGAAACAGTGTTAGGAGAACACAATTTTACGCGCCTCAAAGCAAGTTAAGTTAGATAACTATGAAATTTCAATTAAAGTTCAAATTAAAGCTATGCAATCCTTATTTGAAAAGTTATAAATATATAAAAATGTGCATACATATGTACGTTAACTGTTTCATACATAAGCATAATGTAAAGTAAAACCTATACGATATATAGAATAGTATAGTAATAAAAAATAAAATAACCAAATTAGTAAATTTACTACTTTTTTTAGTAAAAAAAAAAAAATACTCTATACGTATTTCTTGCCATTTTTGTGTTTTTTTTTTTTTGTAATACAAAACTTGCAAAAATATGTACGCAAGTACATACAATTTTTAATTCAAGAGTTTATAATTTACGTTTTTGTACTGTCCCAAAGTTTTAAAGTAATTTACACAAAAATTTATGTATGTATTTAATTACATTATGTAATTATGATTAGCTGTTCGGTTCTTTCGATTATTATTATCATTAGTTTTTTTTTTTTTGTTTTTGTCCCTGCATATAATATGAAAAGTTTTTACCTTAGAATGTGAGCGCCGATTATTACGCCCCGCATCACGCTCATCAGCGCCCTTGGCACGGTCCCGATGGCGCCGGCGTGAGCTCGAATTGGAGGTCTCATCTCTGTAACGATATTTATGGGCACGCCTACCCGATGTGGGTGACTTACGGTGTGAACGTTTGGAGCGTTCCTTGCGACGTCGCGATGAACGATCAAAGCTAAAGAAGATTTGAATAAAAAGCGTTGTAATTATTAAAATTTGACTGTAGTTGTGAAAAAATAACAATCGATGCACAATATGAGCTAAAATCATTTAAATTGCATGAGTTGCAAATGTAGATATGTATGTATGAGCGACAACAACAAGGAACGTGCTGGCGGCTAATTGTTGATGAGGATAAAGAGTTGACGCGTATAATGCAATGCAGTTTTGAAGCAGGAAGTGTTCTATTTTTTTTCCTTTTGTAAGGTTCCGTTGGCAGAGAGACTCCTGTAGTAAATTGACACAGCATGCGCTGAATTGCTGAATACGCTCTTTGCGTCTTCTTCTACTTGGACAGCTGACTTGACTTTTGTGAAGTTTTCTTTTTATTTTATTTTATTTTTTTCTTGCGTTAATCTGGTTGTCTGCTGCTCTTCGCTCTCTGCCTTATTTTGTTTTGATTTGGTTTGTTTTGAAAACAAATTGAAGAGCTTTTTTTTCATTTTCATTTGAGTTAAACACACAAAGTCATTCAGTTGCCAAAGAAATGTATAAAATAATTGAAAAGACACACCCGAAATGGTAGCCGCAATAAATATTTGAAGCATAGCAAAAGTGACGGAGGCAAGGGGAAATTCGCAATTACATGATGCCGTGAACTCTTTTTGCGCTGTGGTATGTATCAACACATTCCCGAGAGTTTAGAAATAAAATATGGTCGCGCTATAAAATAAAAGCAGTTAAACGGTTGACTTGAATTAATTAATGGTATTTTGGCGGGCAAGCTTGCGGAACAGTGGTACGAGTAAACAGCAGCCTTACATCATTTCTTCACATACGAACAGGTGTACACGAGAGATTTCATAAATTCCCACTATGCCTAATCTTCACACTCAAGAAATCCACAAGTAAGAAAATATCAGTAATTCGATGTCCATCTGCCGGTGACTCGTTCGTTCATCGATGCCCAGTTAATAGACTCGGCGTATATAATACAGTCCGGGTCAGACATAATTTTCGTCCAGTTTACCGCACGCACATATATATTATGTTACACATTAAAAGTAGGTCAGCCAGTCTTCGATCAATTTTAAGAGCATCATCAATACTCTTAGCGGGGCGCATATCGTTTGGTTTATATCGTATAGGAGGTCAAGAAATCTACCCTCTGTTATCCTTGCGAGGTGTGAATGCACAGTGTCGCGAGTTCGGCCAAAAATACCAATATGAAAAGTTACAAAACACGAAATCTGAGTAAAGGGTTTAATTGACAAAGGTCTAACTAAGAAACATTTACAATTTTAGGTAAAAATAATGAAAAATATGGGAGTTATAAGCTGTCAAAGTAACATTCATTAAACCCATTTTTAATCTGAACCAATTTGAAAAAGCACGGAATATTTCTGATCTGACAATGTTAAAAAGTAAGGGCACCTCTCTGATCACATAGAATCAAAGTCAAATAAAAATCAACGTAAAATAGAGAAACACAACTTTAGTGGAGATTAAAAAAAAAAAAAAAACACTAAAAATCATTTCGGATTTTTATTTGGCAGAAATATTAGCTGCATGGGCCTGCATTTATAGAAGTAATTACACTTTTTCAGCGTTGTCCAGAATTCAAATAAAAGAATTTTTCATTACGATTTTTTGGATGTTTTTATCACTCAAAGATTTTTATGTGTGGTGGGCGTGTCTGAAGTTCGATCTCCACCAAATTCATATTTTGACTTTTTGAACTCATCGGAAGGTTCTCCATTAAAATCGCGGAACTCATCGAATCCCTTAAAAGCCACGTTCTAGTTTTCCTCCAGCTTACCGCACTGTGGTTTGGTATCCTACATCTCAAAACCACATTTTTCCAGTTTTTCGAAAACTCATACTTATAATTATGAACGTAATTAATTGACCGATGAGAATGCAAAAGTTGTATTACTTTCTTCCCTAGTAGGAAACATTAAATCAAGTTGATAAGAAAATTCCAAACCAAAATTTACAAAGGATGACGGAAATTCCTTCCAAAATGAATCAAGAAAATTTGTGTTTCAACAACCATATCAACGGCGTGTATACCTACTAAATAAGTAGATTAGAGATGCAGGATTTTAGATTCATAGCAGCATTCGATTCACGTCCCAGCCGAATGGAATATTTCCAGCACATATTAGTTAGCAACTTGCACTCGCCAAGTATTCATATATGTATACACGGAGCATAGCATCCTCTCGCTATGCTCATAACGGGATGCATATATGTATGCATACATATTAACGAGACACAAATAGAAACAGCACTCTATGTAGATATTCCGTAGAATAATTTCTGCAACATAGGCATATTTGTTTCAATTATTTCCAAGCTATTTTCGGCGCTATTGCATATAAGTACATACATGCTTTGAAAAGGAAATCACTATGACTTGGTAATTTAGTTTGCATTTGATAATTCAAATAAAATTTTATAGAAAATATTTTAATAGCTTTCTTATCACTTCTCAGCTTTAAAATGCACAACACAACACGCCATATTAACGGTAGCCTAATCAGCTAAAATCAAGCCCCCCCGCCAATTTTGCTCTACTCTCGAATGCTAAATGCAACAGTCGCTGCTTGAGGCACGATTTGTACTGAGCTATAAGAAATGCTAATGAGCGCCTAATAAAAATCGTAATTTTGCTGTAGTGCAAAATAATGAAAAATTATCGGCAGACAGGCGGAGAGACGCGATGGCATACTGACAAAACAGCCAAGCGGTCAAGCGAAAGTTGTGAGCAGCGCCAACTAAATACATAGACAATGCAAAGGGACGTACTGGCGGCGATAACGCCGATGGCAAGGGGCATCAAGTGGCTGGCGGCAGGCAGATGTGCGGAAAAATTTTGCTTGATTTGCAATTTTTTTCTTCTTAGTTTTAGAATTTGTTGTTTTGCTTTTGAACAGCGAGTGGCGGTAAAATATACAAAGCGGCAGGCGTACGGCGTACGAACAGTTTGGCAGACATGTGTTCTGTACTAGATACATATGTATGTATGACGGGCGGTTGGTTGTCGGCGGTGTTATGTAGGGCTAAGTGCCCAAAACAAGTGTAATGTAACGAGACAGGAATGCTTGAATGAGATACATACATACAGAGATGCATACAGTGGTGGAAAAATAAATAGAGACACGACATTTCAACAAATTGTTCTAATTTTTCATTTGTTTATTTAATTTTTATTATTTTTTTTTTATAAAAGTATAGTTTATTATCTAACAAAAACCTTATAAATTCATATTTCAAACTTTGTGCAAAAATTACAAAAATTCTGCAAACTTGCATCTAAATTTTAAACTTTGCAATTTTTTTGAGTAGCAGTTTTATAACCCACTAAATTTCGGTAGAATAAAGTACAAGTTTGAACTTCCTAAGAAGTCGCTTGATCATTTTTATTTTGAACGTATTACTTTTTTCCATACTGTCGAACATACTTTGTATGGAATTAAAAGCGTAAAAAAAAATCCAAAAATCAACACGATTTTTCAGCAACTTAAAACTTACACTTCATTATACCAAAATTTAATGGGCTAGAAAACTAAATACTCAAAAAAGTTTTGCAGAATTTTTATAATTTTAGCACAAAGTTTGAAATGTGAATTTATATAGTTTTTGTTAGATAATGAGCTATAATTTTATAAAAAAAAAAATATAAATATTAAATAAACGAAAGAAAAATAGGTGAAATTTAAAAAAAATGTCCTGCCCCTATTTATTTTTCCATCACTGTATATAAGCAGTTTCAAAGTGGCGTGTTGCAACGAGAAACGCTATGAGAATTTTTATTTTTGTGCAAGTTTGACTGGGTCTGAGAATAAAATACTGCATCAGAGCGGGCATAGAAAGGGAAAGGAGCGGGTGACAATGTTTAATTATAATAAATACACAGTATGTTAGTGTTTGGCCGAGCTTCTCCTCCTCCGAATGTTTGATCGTTCAATAAACATGATCGGTGTTGTGAATGAGTTGTGTGCTGATAAGAACTTTTTTTTTTATTTACTGTAGGTACATCAATTGAGCATTGCAAGAGGAAAAGAAATTTAATTTTTATTACAATTGACAATTGATAACGAATGAATGACTAAACGATCACACGAAATACGTGTACGAGGCTGAGTAACTGCACTCAGAGCATATCAACTACCGGCAAAATAATGTTGAGGAAAGTAACAGTTTTGAAATGAAACGCAAAAAGCTTGGAATATATTTTTGAACAAATTCTAATAAAGAATAAATAGAAACAAATCGCTCTGAGAAATTCGTCGGAAGAATGTTCGCTGCCAAAATTAAAACACCCTGCAGTATATGAGTTTGCAAACAACCAAAGCGTCGACGAAGTTCGTCTGACGAAACTCGGCAAGAATAATATATTTTTAATTTTTCCGCTGCCGCCGGTCAACAAATCATATATATATATATATATAGATGCCAGGCAATTTGTAAGGAATCATATTTTCATATTTGAAAAATGCAGTTTTTCTTGCACTTACGAATATCGTCAGGTTGGACTAAAACAGAAAATTTCATAACTGAAAAAGCTGTACAAATTTTTCGGAATTATTTTACTCATTTTCAGTGGTTGGCTTTAAAAGCAGCTGTGGCCACAACATTACAATATTCCATAACTATTCGAAACAACCCTACATCCGCACCTTGCATTTGAATGAATGCAATGAATACAAACGAATTGAGTGAAAAATAGAAATGTTTCAAAAGAGCTTTCTCATTGAATGAGTATCATCAATAAGTGTAAGCGAATTTTTTTTTATGTTTAATTAGCACATATGATGACCCAATTATAGGAGGCGAAAAGGGAGGCCAGTGACTTTTTCATATGAAAATGCGCAAATATAAATACAACACACAAAAATATTGAATTGTCTCTATTTATATATAGTAAATCATCAAAAGATCAACCGCCGGCAATAAATTTAGCAGGGTCATTTAGCCAAGCTTGCCAAATTTGGTAAAGTGGGAGACATTAAAGAATACTTAATTACGTGTGTACATATACATTTGTTTGTGTGTACGTATGCATGCACATTAGGGTGGTTCAAAAATATATGTGGGGGGGGAAAAATCGGAATTGTTGGAGTTTTTTGCGGTTTTTCGGGGACCTATAAAAATTAGTTACTATTAAAAAATGGTTAAATAAACAATTGGGTATTATTTTAGGAAGTCTCCAAAAGAGAAACAGAGTTTTTCGATCGAAAAATATTGATCATCAAGAATTCTTTGACATTTCTACGAAAAATAGTTTTTCCCAATATAAAATACATTTTTTTTTATTTCGAAATAGGTATAAATTTTTTCGGTATAGAAAAATTTTAGGGATGAGGCATTCAAATACTGACTTCACCTTTTTTTTGACCCCCCTAATGCACATAAACAAAGTACCCAAACAACACATTTTTAGACTTGCTATAAGTAAATGCCTACAGATATTCCTTGCACTGAAAAATGTATGCACCCGTCAATTTATAAAGCTTTTTAAACCTACTTTATTTTTTATGAATAAGGCCATATCCCTACTAAAATATAAACGATTTCAATCAAGAATGCACTCGTGCTACTTCATTTAGCTACTCATGGAGTTTAAGAAAGCTTAGGGTCAACGCGGAATCTTCAATTCATATTCAAAATTTCTATTCTAAATATTGATAAATTATAATTAATCGTCAGTCAGCCCGCTGCACGGTTATCGCGTGAGTCTCAAGCACAGCCAGTTACATTTTAAATTAGCGTAGTCGTACTTGTAAATTTGCACAACCCATCAACAAGTAAGTCAACAAAAGATTCACCTCAATAACAGCCAATTCTAACGCCCCAGCAATGTGTCAAACAGGTGATTAAATAAAAATAAAACGCGTTTGTGTTTGTCATCAGCAAACAACACAAAAACGACCGAAAAAATAAAACAAGAAAATATCGATTATGTACTTTGAATATAAACAAATTTTTCCTTAAATGTTAATAAACTTTGAACGATGTCGCTGCTGAGCTTTTGTAGCGCTCACTAACTCTCTCAATCGTTTTTTGTTTTTGTTTTTTGTTTTTGATTTTTTCAATGGTTGAATCACAAAGCCGCAGCGCATTACAACAAAATTTCCAAAGGCATTTATGCAAAACTGATCGGTGATAATTTGCTTTAGACAAATATGAGTTATGAGTTTGTATAGCCATTTGCTTATTAATTTTTGGCATTGAAATGCGGCACTTGGCGCCGGCGTTTGTTTATTAGAATGCCATTTATGTTACACACATTGGCGTGGCAAAAAAAAAATGAAAGAAATGAAATGAAATTGCATATGGAGGGCCTAATTCGCGCGCACGAAAATAGCTATCAACAAATTGGCATCGTTATGTTTATTTATTGGAAATTTTTGACAGCAGCTGACCTTTCGACAGGCACGAGACTGGCGGCAGCGATCATTCGACGAGTTGGGTAGTAACAAGGCCATTGACGCAATTTTTTTTTTTTTTCGTTAATCATAAAGCGGCGCTATGATAGCAGCGAATGCTCGCTCGCACATATTGACTGACATTGTTAACGATTTTGATTTATTTTATATTTATATGCAAATTAGCAATTGCCAATAGAAAGCGATGGTTAGAGAAAGAAGTGATAAATGTCATAATGATTTATAAGGGTATAATAAATCTATCATTCGTCAGTGAACTGCCGCAGTTTTTAGTATTGAACGCTTGTTTGTTTAAGGTTTTGCAATCATTAATTATAGGTTTAAGTTGGGAAGACTGTATAGCCATAAACTAACAAGCTGATACCGACGAAAAGCGATTGGAGAAAATAAACTATTTATAATAGGATATGCGTTATATCAACGCAAGAAGTCCTATTTGTGAAATTTCTGATTTTACAAATGCAAAAAACTTAAAATTCAGAAAGGAAATATCTACAGAGCTGTTTCTACGATATGGCTTTCAATTCTGGAATAACGGTGTAATTGAGAGTCAACTAACGAAATATGAACATATCTAAAAAAGCACCTTTCCGAAAACACATTAGACAGGACCTATTGTATTGAAGATGACGACATATAATAAAATTACATGTACTTATTTATTTGAATTAAATACAATTTATGTTTTATAAATTATGTATGTTTAATCGTTATTTTAAATATTATTATAGTCAATACATACATTTGAAACTTGATGCCCATGATGACTTCAGCAATCAACAATTTTGTTGTTTGGCAAGTGACAAAAACAAAAATTCCAAACAAAATATAAAACAAAAATAATACAAAAAAAAAA
>NW_016157587.1:99310-99420 GCF_001687245.7 Rhagoletis zephyria | reverse complement strand
AAAAAATACAAAACAAAAAAATACAAAACAAAAAAATACAAAACAAAAATATACAAAACAAAAAAATACAAAACAAAAAAATCCAAAACAAAAAAATACAAAACAAAAAA
>NW_016157587.1:62595-99168 GCF_001687245.7 Rhagoletis zephyria | reverse complement strand
CAAAACAAAAAAATACAAAACAAAAAAATACAAAACAAAAAAATATAAAACAAAAAAATACAAAACAAAAAAATACAAAACAAAAAATACAAAACAAAAAATACAAAACAAAAAATACAAAACAAGCAAATACAAAACAAAAAAATACAAAACAAAACAAGAAAATACGAAACAATAAAATAATAATAAAAAAAATATACCAAACAAGAAAAGAAATACAAAACAAAAAAATTAAGAATACAAAACAAAAAAAAGAAGAAGACAAAACAAAAAAAATGAAGAATACAAAACAAAAAAATTAAGACCACAAAAAAACACAATAGGAAATAANGAAAATACGAAACAATAAAATAATAATAAAAAAAATATACCAAACAAGAAAAGAAATACAAAACAAAAAAATGAAGAATACAAAACAAAAAAAGAAGAAGACAAAACAAAAAAATGAATACAAAACAAAAAAATTAAGACCACAAAAAAACACAATAGGAAATAAAGATTGTAAAATTTAGAATAGAAAAAAACCAAAAAAGATCAAAATGTCAAACCAACCGTAGTTTTAGTTTTTTAAACTATAATTTTTTTCTCTAAAGTCCACCTCCAATCCAAGCAATGGTAGAATATAAGAGTTTATTTCTGGAGTTAAAAGGTGTCTCATCTAGGCACACAGCAACCATTGGAGCAGAAATTCGGCCAAACATGAATTATTTTATTTAATGTAGTAGTATTGCATTTTCCAAATCAAAGCCAACACACTTTGTCACTTAGCCACATAATATAGTTAGAACAATTTGAGTGATTTATCAAATACTTGGCGATCTAGTAAACCCACACAAATGCATAGCTTGCAATCGCACGACCAGGCTGCAAAAAAAAACGACGCCTCAGCAGGGTTACCATAGAGAGGCGGATTGTGCAGCCGTAGGTCGCCAGCGCTGGTTACAGGTTGCTGAAACAATTAAACTTAGTTGTAATTAAACAAAAAAAAAAACTCAATAACAACACAAATTGCATAATTACCAACAGTTAAAAATGCGAGAGTATCAGCAAGAAAATATTCGTGGCAAACAACAAACTACTAATTGACAACTTCACTTCACAATTTTTTTTTAGCGAATATATAAATAAATTACTATAAATAAAAAGGAAAATATGTTTATAAATATGCATAGCTGCATAGAGAGAAGTAAAAAGAGAGATACACAAGGTGTAAATGATTGTAATTTCGAGTGTGAAAATTGCCTATTTGCTGTCATAAACCAATTGCGTTAAAGCTTAAGGGGTAAGCGCAGTGGTGTACGAACAAACAATCAAGCCATACAAATAAAAATTGAAAGAACCAAAAGCCAAACTTTCACCTTTTTACCTTTGTCTAATGGAAATCGATCAGCAATAGCGGAAAGCATTTAAAAGTTTAAGTATGCAGCGGGCATGCATAGCAACTACTTTTTTAATGAGTAGTATAGGTTTAGCTGGTCTGTGTAAATGCGCACGTGCCGGATTTGTCGCATGCTGCTCGAATGGCCAAAAATTAGCGAAATGTTTAAATTGTTAACAGTCGCTAATGCGATTGCATAATAGTTTACCCTGGCACCACCAACAGCTGTGCGAGCTATACATCTTAGGAGATCAAGTTCCATACGACGTAAATGTTCGGTGAACATTAAAATGCTGTGCAGATATTCAACGCATAGATAAATGTGTATGCAAATGTGAACAGGTACATACGTACGTACAGGTTGGCAATTTGGTCGTGCCGAAAGGTAGCCACGAGACACTAAGTAGCCATATACCAAATGTTTTCTAGTACTTGGTAGTAGAGAGGTCATGAAAAAATCAGAAAGTAGTAAATGCGAAAGATACAGATTGGCAGCTAGATAGCAAAAAATTTGTAACCGAGGATCAACTTTGTTTTATACGCCTTTACACTTTAAGTATTTTTTGAGTTTTCAGTGAAAGTTGGTCCAAGTATTTGCCTGGTAAGGTCTTTACCCATTATACTATAACACTATGAACTTAAAATCAATATACACACTTATAGTGAAATAGCCATCAAATACGAGCAAAAAATTATTTAAAAATCCTAAATTCCCAAATTCAACAAATTAAAATTCAATATTCCGTTTCGACACAAATTAGCATAGAAGCGATGTTGGAGGTCAAAACAATACATCAAATTTATAAACTAAATGTACGCGTATTATGAATAAATTTTCAAATTAAAAATTAGCATCTTTGGACTTTTTAGTAAAAAGGTCTCCGGGCGGCAAAGAAAAAAAACTTACGGAACGTGTCGTGATCATTTAACCGATTAATTAATGGGCTTCGTTTGTCATTTGATTGAGCTATGGATAAGTGAGTTTTATGCAAATTTTTTGAAGTTGAACAAGTTGTTTTGTAGATAAAGTTGTAGTTAAATTTTAAACATAAAATTCTTACGTGACCACATTAATACCGTTTATTTTTGTAGTTTGTAGTTTAGAAAAAGTTTTGCCAGAGCATTAACCCCAGATTTGAGATAACAAGGGTTAAACAGATAACAAACAAAAAAAAACAATACAAAATGTAATTAGAACGTATGTACATTAGGGTGGTCCTTATAAGTAGATAGCAAATTTTTTCAAATTTCTTTAGCCGCAACCCCTACGTCAATACTCGAAGTATAAATGTTTGTCCCGATTGATATGTGATATCTTCGACTATGGTAGTATCGATTTTAGGTATTATATAAAAAAAAAATTAAATTTTTTTTCGTCTCTAAGAGGAATCTGTACTTTGCCCCCTGTGCGACACGCCTTAACCGTCTCCAATCGGGACCAAAATTGATATTTGATATCTGTGACTGTGATATTACCGATTCAGGGGGTGAGACTGAAAAAAATCATTCATTTAATTTTTTAAGTACTTTATTTTATTTTATTTTATTTTATTTTTTAGCTCGATACCTTCAAACGCTTTTGTTTTATCCTTGCCATTAGAAAAGAACATCTGAGGGAGAAGGAAAGAGACTAAAATAGAGACTTTATCATGGCATGCAAATTTTTTGAGTTTTAGTATTTTAAGTTTTTCTTCTTTTTAGGCATTGATAATAAAATGAAATGATTCGCGATTCTCCAGATTTTCTTGAGAATTTTCAAAGTTTTCGTGGGATTGTTTAGGCACCGCTCGGTATTTTTTTTTTTTTTTGGTATATTTGGGCTTTTTTGCTGGACTTCTCCAGAGTTGTTTGTGTTATATTTATATCCAGCAATGGTTGGGCATACTGTTTGTACAGCTGTTCAGATATGCAGCTAAATTAAGTAGTTCTCTTAATAACTTTTTGGCGTTGTTTTTCCAAGAACGCTCGTTTTGTCTAGCCTGCTCATCATCCATGCAGCGTTCTGCAATGTCACCATGACCAAATATTCATAAATTCTTCGAGCCGTAGATACATAATATGCGGGTCATCAAAGAGCCAGAAAATTTCGATCACACGACACAGCTGTCTGCTGCTTATTTTTATGTATACAAGTGTGTTCGAATGTTCCTACTTAAATACTATTCATTATTGTATTCCTTTGCGGTAAAAGTCGACCTACTCATAAAAATAAATGTGCAATCATACCGAGTAATTAAATTCATAACCAATTTAGTAACTGAAATGCGGGCAATAAAATATTATCACCAAGCACATTTGCAAGCATTCATCAGTGCCTTTTTAAATACATACATACATACATAAGCGCATGGAGGTTTTTGTTTTGACAGCAAAAATCGTTCATCCGTAGACGTCACCTCGTCCGTCGCACAGTGGAGCAGCCCCATTAATTTTTTGGAAAAAATTAGAAGGAATCGGCGTAGAACCTAAATTTTCTGAATGCAACATTTAGGGACATGAATAAAAATAAAAACGAAAAATTAGCGTGATCCGATTTATTTTAAAGCATACCTCCCCCATATAAACCTAACCTCATTCATAAACGTCCTAAAAATGCGATAAAAGGTGCACCGATGAATATATGAATCCGAAATTTTGTTCATCGGTTTGTAATAACGATGTATATGAACTACAAACAAAAAAATGGACGCAATCGATTTATTTTAAAGCATACCTCCCATACAAACCTAACCTCAAAAATGCCTTGAAAATCCCGTAATAAGCGGATCGATGATTCCGAAATTTTGGCCTTACGTTAGTAGTAATAATATTATAACTAACCATCCAGAAATTGTGAGTAATCGGTTTATTTTAGCACATACCTGCCATGCAAACTTAATTCCAAAAACTAAAAAATATTCCGGTCTTCCATTTTAATATAGCTAGAAGATAGAGAACCGCCGAGGGAACAAAGTTTTTGTCCATAAAAATTGTCAAAGTTAGCATTTATAAAGTTTCATTTTTGTCTGCTTATATTTATTAAAATATTTGGTCGATCGACATGATTTTTTCTCTCTTTTGTCTAGTAAGTGCTATACTCTCATATGAACCTACAAAAAAAAAAAATAATAAAAACAAAAGTTATAAGAAAAACGCATTACTTAAGGGAACAAAAATTTGGATAAGTTTTAGTTGAATAAAATTCTTGTGACTTTTGTTGCTTTTATTCTGTATGATACTACCAATTTCGGTCAAAGTTATTTTTATTTATTTATTTATTTATTTATTTATTTATTTAATGAATTTTTCTTAGGCAAATATCACTTTGTTAGTCTAAAACATTCAAATATAAAAATTAAATATTCTAAAAATTTTATTTTTTTCCGCCAAAATACCACCGTGCATCGTCTGACGTCACGTTGTCACTTACATACATAGCTTCACCTCACAACATACACAGCCATACCTATAACATAAACACAACGAGTTACAGTTGCAGCCATATACTGTTATTTGCGCGTCTAGCAAGCCAAATTTGGTACAAATCATAAAACTAGTTGTATTTAAAGTCTACCTTTTGAAAGTCAAATTAAATGGGCCTGCAAACGTTTTGAGAAAAACAAAAAAAAAATAATAATTTAGAAAAATTGCAAATAGAAAAAAAAGAACAAAACATAACAATAACAATTTAATTGTGATAACATTGAAAGCTACAAATGTATGAATGAGTAAGCTGAACTGTATGCACACAAAAAAGGCTGCATGTGTTGTGTGTTCGCGCATGCACCGGGTCCAAACATTGCTTAGTTTTCTTTTTTTTTTTGAGTATGTATTTTTAATTGAATTGCAACAATATCTATTTATATTTTCTTGACTTGTAGCTATGCCTATTTTTCGACGCACGCACACACACACACACATGTGCGCCTTGTAAAAGCCACAAATTGAGCATCAAACATGGCTAAATCGTTGCGTGCGCTGGCGAAAAAACAGTTAAGTACGTTTGTTTGCCTATTTGCCGTTTGCCTGTCACGGCGCAAACTCAGTCCACACAATGTAGTTGTTAAAGAAATTTAAAAATGTTTTATTTTATCCGCTAGCTAGCTGCTGCTTGTAAGTGGGAAGTTTTTCCAAACACTTTTTTTTTTCTTGTCATGGAAAATCGCCTGAGGACGTCTGTTTGTCTGAGCTCCGCTGCATTTATTGTTGGCAAATACACGCTGCTGCTGCTGTTAAAGCCGCAACTGACGTAAGCCGAATCGCACATGCCGAATTATTGTGTTTTGCCAATCCCACTTTTACAACGGCATAGCTACATATTAAAATTTCTTTATAAAGCAGGTGGCTTTAAAAAAAATGCATATGTATGTATGTTTTGCTTTGTTATTGTTTTTCATTATGATTTTGTTGTTGTTTGCGTTTACTTACTTGCTTCGACTTATTGCATTTATTCATTCATTCAAGTTTTGCGGAAATGCTTGCTTTGGGTTTTACTTTTTTTTTTTTTACAATTAATTGCATTTAAACTACGCTAAACGACAGTTCAAGTATTTTTGAGTTTGTTGCATTTTTGTGTTTTTATTTTTGTGCCAGCATTTGGAGTGGCTGTGGGCATATGTGATTAATAATGTGCATTCGGTGCTCATTAATTCAAGCGAACAATGTTTTCATTTTCAATAGTTAATTTTAATTAATTTTATCTAGTTTACAGTAAGCTATTTAGCTATATACCTGAGAAAAACTACTCACGGAAAAAACTAACAAATGCATTTTATCGTATACGTTATCCTTTTCCTATAAACTGGAAAGGCAATGTTTATTGATTATTTTCCTTAAAGTCGGTGTAGGTGACCTCAACCCGTTTAAATGGGGTTGTGGATTAGGAATAAGTAACCGATATTTTTAATTTTAAGTGCAAAGTCTGAATGCTACCCTTCGATCATCCTTTAATAGTCAGCTCAGGTTAAATACGTCCTTCACTAAACATGGCTTCTTTGTCTCTTAATTTTGCCCAAGACTGTAGCGAGTGTTGCTTTTATATTAAAGAGCAAACAAGTTCAGTAAATTTTTTACTTAAAAGATTTTTAGCAAGAAAAATTTATTACTTTTTACTTTTTATTTAATAAGGATCAAATGGAAGCCGAAATTTCCCTTATTATATTTGAGTGGAGAACCGGTAATTTTTACTTTTTAATGTTCTTCTGGATCTAACAGTTCCCGAAAAGTCCCGGAAAATCTTAAATGGTTAAGAAAAATTCTGTAAGAAAAGACTAACGGCATACCGAAGCTGGGAGGAATTCCATGGCTCCCCGAAAAATAAAAAAAAATCGCGAAAGGTCCAGAAAAATGCTGGGAAAAGTGACAACGAAAAATTCCGAAAAAAAATCTAATGAGTTTTGGAAAAACAAAATACGAGGAATCTGAGGAATCTCATAAAAAATCTCGCGAACAGACCTAAAAACTACGAAAAGTTTCGAAAAAAAAATTCTAAAAGTTTTAGAAAAACACTGAAAGGCCCCCAAAAATCCTTACAATTCTAACAAATAAATAAAATCTTAAAGAACATTTCCGGAAGATGTAAAACAAAATCAGAAAGTTCCCGAGGAATCCCAAAAAACCCTCTGAACAAATCGAACAAATCCTAAAAGTTTCAAAAGAAAACCGTAAAAGGTATAGAAAATACTGAATAATAAAACACGAAAGTTCTGAAAAGTTCCGAAAGTCCCAAGAAAATTTCGAACTCTCGAAAAAACCACGAAAAGTCACGAATCATTTTATTTTATTATAAAGGCCTAAAAATAAAAAAATTAAATCAAATAAAAACGTAATCGAGCTTTCATGCTCAGACTTACGCGGAGCTATCCATCGCAGGTAAGATTTCCATGAAATCCACGATTCAGTGATAGCATATTTGTAGATTTCACAATGAAGGCATCCTGCCTTCAGCAATAGTCCGGAATGAAGGTCAAATTTTAATAACAAAATCTGAAGGATCCCACGAAAAAAGCACACTTTTGTGTCTTTTTGTTATCCAAATAAGTGAAAATAAAATTAAGTTTTATTTAAAGTCTCTACTCGATGACACCCTGGCCAACGGTGGGCCATTCCGAAAGCTAATCGCCTCTCAAATAAAAGCAACAAATTGGAATTTGGTCAATGCGGTAACGAATGCTACCTCTATTTTTGAGTACTGGCCATTGGCAACAGTGCTGAGTTTGTTAGCAATTGGAGGAAGGAAGGTCATTAACTTATGGAAGCCTTTACTGTGCTACAATCTTATAAATTTTGACGACGTCGAGCGATGCTTTTTTATCATGAACCTTTAAAAATTATTCCAAAAAATGTTCGATGAACATTAAAATTAACAAAAAAAAAAACCGCTACCGGCAAATCTGTCCCACCCCGTCAAACCACTTTCCACATTCAATTAAAAGCAGTGTTTGCTGGTGTCTTCCTCAAACAAGGAAAAAAAGCATAGTCCAACGCTACAGCGTATGACGTGCAAAATACAACTTCCGAAATAGAGAAGCTCAAAAAAACGCCAACAAATTTGAATTCAAAATATTTTCATTTTTATTTTTTTTTTTCCCACACTCGTTAAGATTAATGAAATAGACTCCCGTCGATATTTCCGTCATTTCCTGACACTGATGGGGGGGATTGCTTACGCGCATACGACGCGTCGTGAAGCACCACAATTGAGTTAGTAAATAACGAGCAAATCAGCTGAACAGACAGTTAGCAGATAGGCAAACAGCCGACCAACTGACAGCTAAACAAACGAATGAAAAAACGCGCTGCTGACATGAGCCGCTATTCTTTCATTGCAGTGCTGCAGTGAGTGCTGAGGCGATACGAATCAAACAATTTACTCTATTAATCAAATGTCAAATNTCCACATTCAATTAAAAGCAGTGTTTGCTGGTGTCTTCCTCAAACAAGGAAAAAAAGCATAGTCCAACGCTACAGCGTATGACGTGCAAAATACAACTTCCGAAATAGAGAAGCTCAAAAAAACGCCAACAAATTTGAATTCAAAATACTTTCATTTTTATTTTTTTTTTTGTCCCACACTCGTTAAGATTAATGAAATAGACTCCCGTCGATATTTCCGTCATTTCCTGACACTGATGGGGGGGATTGCTTACGCGCATACGACGCGTCGTGAAGCACCACAATTGAGTTAGTAAATAACGAGCAAATCAGCTGAACAGACAGTTAGCAGATAGGCAAACAGCCGACCAACTGACAGCTAAACAAACGAATGAAAAAACGCGCTGCTGACATGAGCCGCTATTCTTTCATTGCAGTGCTGCAGTGAGTGCTGAGGCGATACGAATCAAACAATTTACTCTATTAATCAAATGTCAAATGGAATATCGTTAGTTTGAGCGCGCATAAAACACTCTACGAGTTGCATGCACAAACACAAACCACATTGTGCTGCCGGCTGAAACGATGGCGCTGTTCACGACCGACGATAGGCTGCTGTCATCGTTTGCGGAACAAACGATTTGATTTTGTGCATAATTTTACTTCTAACAAAAAAGCAACGAAAACAAAAAATCATAACAAAAAAAAACATTGAGCAGTTTTGCGTATAAATACCAAATAAGGCCACAAGACAACTGTCTAACATTAGATTGCGTTTAANTCAGCTTCATCACTTTTTCCTGCTATATTATAAAGATACCTTTACAAACCTCTTTTGCTTGCTAGCGCCCATTTTTGTCTACTTTTACATTTGGCATTTCTCCTGTTCTTCGCAAAAATAATCGACAAAACTAGATTGGACACCGAAAAGTTATCGGTTTAATCAGAGATTATTTTATAATTACAGATTAAAGAGGCACGAATTTTGTATGGCTAAACTCTTTTTCTAATTACAGATTAGGGAGTTAAGCNGTCTTCCTCAAACAAGGAAAAAAAGCATAGTCCAACGCTACAGCGTATGACGTGCAAAATACAACTTCCGAAATAGAGAAGCTCAAAAAAACGCCAACAAATTTGAATTCAAAATACTTTCATTTTTATTTTTTTTTTTGTCCCACACTCGTTAAGATTAATGAAATAGACTCCCGTCGATATTTCCGTCATTTCCTGACACTGATGGGGGGGATTGCTTACGCGCATACGACGCGTCGTGAAGCACCACAATTGAGTTAGTAAATAACGAGCAAATCAGCTGAACAGACAGTTAGCAGATAGGCAAACAGCCGACCAACTGACAGCTAAACAAACGAATGAAAAAACGCGCTGCTGACATGAGCCGCTATTCTTTCATTGCAGTGCTGCAGTGAGTGCTGAGGCGATACGAATCAAACAATTTACTCTATTAATCAAATGTCAAATGGAATATCGTTAGTTTGAGCGCGCATAAAACACTCTACGAGTTGCATGCACAAACACAAACCACATTGTGCTGCCGGCTGAAACGATGGCGCTGTTCACGACCGACGATAGGCTGCTGTCATCGTTTGCGGAACAAACGATTTGATTTTGTGCATAATTTTACTTCTAACAAAAAAGCAACGAAAACAAAAAATCATAACAAAAAAAAACATTGAGCAGTTTTGCGTATAAATACCAAATAAGGCCACAAGACAACTGTCTAACATTAGATTGCGTTTAACAATTTGTCGGTAGGTTGGCGTGCATCAGATGTATGCACAAGTATTTTTGTAAGTGTATGCAGGCAATTTATTCATATTCTTCACCTTGTTCTCTTTTTTTCATTGTAATTTTTTTTTTTTTTTGTTTTATGAATATGAAATTTATGCAATGCTAATTTGATGGAACAACGCAAATGTGTAACAACTCTGAGCAAGTTTACAATGCAAGTGGGTATATGAATTGTTGTTGAAGAAGTGTAGAAAATGAAATTCTATTGCACATTGCAGACGAATGCATATTTATATTTAAAGGTATGTTTACATATAAATATAATCTCAAACAAAGCTAGTCTTTAATCATCCCGTTTACAGAGGCAAATCTCAGCTTCATCACTTTTTGACGTAGAATACGTCTTACCTTAAGGTATGGGGGCTATGTTCAAATGTTGTAGTTGTAATTTTTNCACTGTCTAACATTAGATTGCGTTTAGCAATTTGTCGGTAGGTTGGCGTGCATCAGATGTATGCACAAGTATATTTGTAAGTGTATGTAGGCAATTTATTCATATTCTTCACCTTCTTCTCTTTTTTTCATTGTAATTTTTTTTTTGTTTTATGAATATGAAATTTATGCAATGCTAATTTGTTGGAACAACGCAAATGTGTAACAAGTCTGAGCAAGTTTACAATGCAAGTGGGTATATGAATTGTTGTTGAAGAAGTGTAGAAAATGAAATTCTATTGCACATTGCAGACGAATGCATATTTATATTTAAAGGTATGTTTACATATAAATATAATCTCAAACAAAGCTAGTTTTTAATCATCCCGTTTACAGAGGCAAATCTCAGCTTCATCACTTTTTCCTGCTATATTATAAAGATACCTTTACAAACCTCTTTTGCTTGCTAGCGCCCATTTTTGTCTACTTTTACATTTGGCATTTCTCCTGTTCTTCGCAAAAATAATCGACAAAACTAGATTGGACACCGAAAAGTTATCGGTTTAATCAGAGATTATTTTATAATTACAGATTAAAGAGGCACGAATTTTGTATGGCTAAACTCTTTTTCTAATTACAGATTAGGGAGTTAAGCTCGAAATTAAGGATAATCTACTTACTTATATGTAAACCTAGTACGAAATACTAGAACTACAAAATGTAAATCGTCAAATTCGTACGAACATTACCATTTTTTTATTTTAATAATTTTATATGAGAATTTAAGTCGGTTGTGTTTTTTGCTTAAAAATTACTCGTTTGTACTACTACCACTACCACCTTATATGAATTCATACATATTTACATATTTTTATTTCAGGTGTAATAAAACGTACGGATCTACGGGATATAATATCACAGCGAGCCTATATTGATCTGCATGCAATCATATGTATGTGTTGAGAGATCTACTATCCAACCAATAGTTTTCCAGAGCCAAATATTTTCTATAGCTTAATTTAGTGGATTACGAAATGCTTGATTTGCTAAGGTAGCCGAAGTACTAATCCGTCGTTACACGAAATCGATGTTAGTCTTTATTGCTGGTCATTAAAAACCGCATGAAAAACGAGCTTTAAGGAATTCAATAGAACAATTAATGATACATTACATATCTACGGCAAATGGAAATGGGTAAGCGGAACGACTGGGACTTATGCTGGCCAAAGACTGTAACTCCAGCTACGTACCCTAAAATCGTTTGATGAAAAATTTATATTATCACAACAAGAAGAACGGCATCAGAAGAGCTTTGAGCTAAAGCTATGCAAAGCGCAAGTTAGCGCTTTTTGGGCCTATTTCCATTCACATCGACTATCGTTGAAATTCTGACAAAAGGATTAATTTTAAAACTAGTTTAAGACTTCTCCTCAATTGCTTATTAAACCAAAACATTTTATAACATAAAAGGCCAGCTTAGGTTTCTTTTAGAATTACTCAAGTGAAAAAAATATATATTACCCGGCTTTAGTATCGTGCAGTGGTGTTTCATGGTTGAGAAAAAAAAAATTCAAACTCCCTTGTCACCCTTGAGCGCGTGTGAATTGTTCTAACCTCTGGCCGCTGCGTTCTGCGAGCTTGTCCCGATTGTTATACTTCTTGAAAGCTCGATAAAAAAAATCTGGCAATAATCCGGCAGGCGAATACTTAAAGCTCAACATTCTTACAAAAACAAAAAACGCTAAAAAGTAATTTTTTTTTATTGCTACAATGTTGAGTAATCATTGGGGCAGTTACTGCTAAAAAATAAATAAATAAAATATCAAATAAAGCAAAAAATCTATTGAAATCAAACTTTTGAGCTTGCGTGCGTGTATGTGTGTGGGATTTATTATCGCTATAGCGATCGCTGTTGAACCAAATTTCTTGTGCAAGTCTCCACTTTGGTACAGGTAGTGTATGTAGGTATGTATAAACAACACAAAAGTTTATATGTGTGTATGTACTTGTGTGCGATTTTTCCTAAAAATTTTCAAAGCGCTCAAAGCCAAACGACCGACCTTGTCGTAACACCTAAAATCAATTCCGCCTTTGCAGCTTTAACCATTTTTTTTTTGCGCGCGTTGTTTTTTTGTTTTTTTTTTTTTCGGTTTACTTTTTAACCAAAGCAAACGATTGTTTTCTGTATGGGCGATTGAAATGCTGGCCAGCGGCTTTGAATACGTTTTTTTTTTTTTCAATACATTTTTCAATTATGATACAATTCTTTGACATTGTCACAAACTGAAGAAATTCCATTGCTTAATGGAGCCAGTGATTCACACAAAATGTGCAAAAAAATATTCACATGGAACGGGTCTTACTTTATCCAAGGCAGTTGTAGTAAGTGTCAGCACCAACATTGCTCTATGTGCGCTTAGACCACGCGAATTTGCTTATTTGGCAAATCGCGCTATTTGGCATCGTCCAATCGCCGTCTGCAATTCAATTCTTAGTGGGCAAATATAAATATTACTACTGCTTCTTTTCTTCATTTTGCAAATTTTTATTTTTTTTTCGTTTTCTTTAATTGGCATATCTTTCGACTTTTCTGCCCACATATTCTACCCGTATGTATGTATGCATTATATTCCGTTGATTTGCAGATTTCCGCTGCAGCTGATTGCTGTTATGTGTGAAGCCATTATTTTTATGTGAAATCAAGTTATGGTAAGCTTTTCATCGGTAGCACTACCGTGTGTCTTGTTGGCATCTTGTCGCCACAAATTTACATACAACATTGCATTCTAACTATTGTATGTGTGTATATGCATTTTTTTTATATACAAGTATTGCCACACTATTGGCGTTTGTTAACAGCGGTAGACGGTATGTAAATATTTGTAGTTCTAGTATGTACATATGTATGTACCTATGTATGTACCTATGCACGTGTGTATTTACATACTATTTACATCTTGTTCGACACTCATTATGTAAATATTTGTAGCAATATTTGCATACAATTGTAAATTACAATAGCCTGCTGTTAGTTGGAATGGTTTTTGTTGTCAGAATGCAAAAAAAAAAAAATGTTCATTATGACCGATGCATACCATTTTAAATTCGCGGGTGGTGTGAGCAAGATTTTGAGAAGAGCAAAAACGAAGCTTAGAAACACAGAATGGAATAGTTAGAAGCAAAAAGCAAATAAAATTAATTGTTGTAAAAAATATGAAATCTATTTATACATTTGTATATATGTATGTAGCTAAATATACAGTGACTTAAACAAGAGTTCACATGTGGATTTATTTGCAAGCTGATTTTTTTATATTTTTTTTTATTAAAATACTAGCAAATATGCGGCTGGCTTCACACCTTTAAATCTTTTTGTGTTGTTTGATACCAGTATTGTAATATTTTATTTATTTTATCAATTTAGTTAAATCAAATTTTCCAAAAAGGTGGCCGCCCTCCTCAAAAATGTTTTCGGCAGTAAACTTTCTTAAACATCTCGAGTTTGATAACTATATAAAAAAAAATTAATTTATCTTATCAAAGAAAATAAATTAAAATTTTCAAACATGTGGCAGTCTCCACAAAAATATTTTCGGCCTTCTTAACATCTTTCTTTTGACAGCCATACTGCAATATTTACTTTATCTTCTCAATTTACTTAAACTGCAATTTTCAAACAGGTGGCAACACTCTAATTTTTTGTTCTTTGTTTTGTCAAAATGAACATAAAAGTCGAATCGGGAAAGTTCTAAGCCGACAGGGAAAGAAATTATCTCCTATCAAAGGGAAGAGTGTGCCCCCCTCGGCCGTTGCCTTGGGAGCTATACAAATTTTGGAACGCTACGCTGGCCAACATGCTGAGATACTCGAATTGCGAACTTGCGAATGGCCGATGTCGCTGGAGAAAAGGCCTGCCTTGGTCTGGAGGGGCTCAACATTTATTTAAGAAAGTCGCTAAGCAGGCCAGCATTATTGCCAAGAGATGATTGGGTGGGGCAAAGTAGCCTGCAGGAGGAACGGATGGGGCGAAGCTTAAGAGAAGTGTTTGCACGAAGGGTTTCTGCCATGACTTCTATCAATCTAATTTTATCTTATGAATTATCAACTCAATTAAATATTTATGCCCCGAATTTATGTTGGTCCGCCGGTTCAATCTATGGACAGATGAACAGGACGAAGAGTAGGACATGCGCAATCGCAACGTTCTTCTGGCCCAGGGTAGAACGGGGACGGCCAAAGTAGTTCCCTATGCTTGCAAAGTCACACTGTCCGATCAGAATTTACGCGGTGAGACTAATCGCGATTTCGTTTCTACAAAATATGTTGCCTTCTCATCGCCCTCTTCTTAGTGTTTGTGCGTAGAGGGCGAAGAGAAGGTTGAATTTTTCAGTAGAAACGAAATCGGCATAAGTGTAACATCTTTCCTTGCTACGGAGTTGCCTGGATGATGGTGCGGTGAATTACACTTTCTAGTAGGTTGTCAAGTTTCGGCAAGGCTAAGGTTGAAGCTTCTTGACTCGCACTTCTTTACCAACGCTATGGATCTGTCGGGGCTTGGTTGACGTCGTTTAAGCCACTAAATAGTCAGAAATGTCGATGAAAGCTATAATCTTTTCAGCAGCACTCGCGAATCTTTAATGATATTCAGGAAAATTAGGAAACTTACGAGTTAGAAAGGAATGAAAATAATTGGCGAAATGTCCTCTCTTACGAGGAAAAAGAGAGAGCAATTACTATGGCAAGTTGACAAATCTGTAGACAAGCTAAGTTTCGAGTACAGTTTGGGCAGGATTCGTGGAACGAAGCACACGGAGATATTAGAGGCTTTTCAAGGGCTTTTTATGAACGCAAGTTTTGAGTACCAATTAACGGTTTCTGTAAAATCGATAATCCTGATCAAATATCACACGATCAGTGGAATACGTTTCACACTTCTGTGGAATATTTTCTTCGAAGACTTGGACAATTTAGGCACAGAGTCGCTGAAGCAGCTTTTTGGTCTCATCAAAAGATGGAAACAATTTTGGCGTCATGGATAGATAGCGAAATATTTGAACTCTTCATAAGAGCGGATCCGTCTAATTTAACCTGCAATGGATTTACTTTAAATTTGGAACAACAACAAATAGAAAAACAAAACAGACGTACAAAATAAAAAGTGAGTACGCAGAATATGCATAGAACTAAGTTTGAAATGCCACATGCTTATTCGTTGAAAAAATAATCTTGGTTAAAGTCAAATGAAGACAAAGACGCAGAGCAAAATGAAAGTTTATCTAATCGATTTAAATTTACACTTTAATGCTTTGTTGAAACACTTGAATCACAACATTTTTAAAGTCGTAAGATACGAGTACATAAAAAGTCGTTGTGTGTAGGCAGCAACAACGCAGTCAACTATGAAGAAATAAGGAAAAATATAGTATGCACGTAAATAGATAAGTATGTACGTATGTACGTATGAGGCTTAAGACATTACTAATTATGCAGCGGCTGAGGAATGTGTACAAAGAAATAGAAAAGTAAATCACGTTTTTTATGCTGACAGAAAACTCGTGCGTGTAAACCAATGTGAGTGAACATACAAACATGCAAACGTCATATGCATATATGTATAAATAGTAGGTATGTAAATTTTTAGTTGTGCCATGTAAAACATGAAAAGATGAGCGCGCGCGCTTACCAAATACAAAATGTTACAGTTGAAGCAAATAAGACTTTCGCTTTTGTTTTAGACTTTTTCGCTTTTCCTTTTTTTTCTTCGTTTTCGATTTTTCAAAAGCGGAAATTTTCTCTTTCAAACATGACAAACAGAATGCGCGCGCGTGAAGCGAGTAAAGCATTTTTAAATATATGTACATACAAACACTGCCAAGTCATTACTCGTGCAATGGTAAGCCGCCAACAGACCGGTACGGGAAAGTACCAACTACCAAACAACGAGATGCATTTTCCATTGTAAAGGTGCAAAATTTTATGAAGCGACAAAATGCTTTAAGCACTACTCAAGCTCTTGGGTTTTTAGCTTTTTTAAATAATCATAATAAACTACCTATATATACATATATGTGCATTAGAGTGCCTCACCAAAAAAAAAAAAAGTTACACGTTTTCCTCCGGAATTAGAAAATTTTATATATTTTAAGACTTGCGCCGAAACATTACGGAAAAATATTAAAAATTTGCTAGTGCTAGATCGATTTGGAAATAGCTCAAAAAGTCTCATTATTTCTATTTCGTTGATAAAATTGTTAAATGTTTTTATGCAGACTTTCTTAGGCTAATGGCATAGTGGAGGGGCGAGCAAAGAGCATTGAGCTTAATAAGAGGTGATTTTTTGGAAAAAAACTTTTTAAAACTTATTTTAAAGAAATTTTCAAATCGATCGGCGCAGCTCACGTAAATCTTACAATTTTTCCTAAATATTTTGGCGAAAGTCTTAAAACTATAATAGATTTCATAATTCCGATGGAGAAACAGTGCCAATTTTTTTCCTGTATGGAGAGTGGTGCACCCTAATGTACATATGTACATTTATTTATTTTGCAGCTTTGTTTTCTTAAAACAAATAAAAGCAGTGACGACAAAACGCTGCCCATAGTCGAATTATTGCGAAAACACGCGTTCCCGCAAATATTTACTTTTGGTATTTCGGCATTATTCGCATTTATTTGCACAATTTGCGCATTGATCTCGTTGAGTTTTGTATAAGACAATTGTCTCGACTATCGACTGGGTATTGATTTGATTTGATTTGAAGATGTGATGCATAAAAGCACAAGAAAATTAGTTGTTAATTTACATAAACGAAAAATAAATATTATTTTAAGAGTTGAGCACTAGGTACTCGCCAACATTTGACTTAAAGCGAAGGAGAAGCGAATTGTGGTGAAACAGTTGATTGTGCGCATTCAAGGATTTATTCTTAGACAAGCAGCAGCCATGATTATGTTTTTTGAATACCGGTAACACAGGCCTGCGAAATTAAAATTTTTTCTCCTTCTCCAATAATTATGTTACTTTTTTGAATACCTAAGTATGTCAAATTAAAATGCATCTTGGATTTTTTTCTAGCACGTGGAGCTGGAGAAATTCTGTCTGAGATGCTTTCCGTGTATGTTTCAAATACATGTAGGGATATGCATCGGGATACCCCCCGGGTATCGCAATGGGCCTTTGTGGCCTCCGAGTTAACTCTTTTCAGAGCTACCCGCTTAACCTATCTTAGACTTTTATACCAAATTTATCTTGTTTTTTGTTTTACAAAAATAAAGTTCACTCAACAGCAAAAACCACAAGAATGCAAGAAATTTGCATCGATTTCTGGGATAATATTTGAGTATACATTTTTGTAGCCCATTAAATTTTAGTATAATAACATGCGAATTCAAGTCGCTCATAATTCTTTTTGTATATAAAAAGCTGTCCAAAACGATAACGAAAACAGTATCGCTAGAAAATTAAAAAATAAATAAATATATGTACTGGTAATAATATCGACAACCAATACACTAACGTTATACATTACAATGTAAAGATAAAGCCGACTACATATAAGTATATCGATGAAGACAATCTACACTGAGAGAAAAATGTCGGCCTAAAAATAAGAACTAACTCGATTTAAGTATATGGAATCTAAATATTTCATTCTTGAAATATGAATTTCGTACTCAAATCAAATAGGATGCTTCTTCACTATGAGTACGAGTATTTTATTTTAAGAAAATTAAAAAAAAAAATTTGGGTTAGTTATCACAACCTTACATACTTCGACTTAGAATATTAGATGTATGTACATTAGACTGCATCACCAAAAAAGGTTGCGGTTTTTCCGCCGGGATTACAAAATTTATTATATTTTAAGACGTCCACCAAAATATTTCGGAAAAATATTAAGATTTAAGCGAGCTGGACCGATTTGAAAATACCTCCAAAAATGAAGTTTTTTATGAATAAAAATAGTTTCTTAAAGAACTTTTTGAAAAAAGTCCCCTCAGATGACAAATTAGATTAAGCTTAAAAAATCTGCATAAAAATATTTAATATACATAATCTTTTCAACGGAATCGTAAGAATGAGATTTTTGATGCTGGTTTTTTTACTTTTTTAAAAGATTGGTTTACGAAAAACTTGACCGACGAATGACTTGTGCAACAAACGGGAAGACTTTGAGACCACAAGATTATTATGGTCGCGGCTTAGAAGAAAAACCAAAACGGAGGTGGTACTGTTGGATCTCACTGTGTTATTAAGTGTGTATGCTTTATGTGTGCTAAGCAGATTCCAAATTTCATTGCGGTTTGAGGCGATAATGTACAGTTAAATAATGACATTCCAACACCCATTACCATACTGAAGCTAGTAACAACTTTATCAATATGCTAGGCGTTTCTCTCGCCTTGAACCAGTCAAGTTGAAGGAAATCTGCAACTGCACCTTACTTAAGAATTAAAGTGAATAATACGATATAACGGTGAGTAAACCCACTCGCACGAATATATGTAAAACATGCGCAGGAAAGAACTTTAGGTGAAGGAGAAACAAAAAGTTAGTCGCAGCAAACGTTTAGTAAAACATTGCTACAATTTGTCATGCTATCACAATGTAACGCACTAGAAAAACGTAATAAAAAAATAACAGTTAGCACATAGTAGAAGAAAAGTACATACATAGAAAACGCGACTCTAATACTCAATGAATCATAACTTTGCAACACCTGATTAATATGCAGTTTAGCTTTTTTACACCAATGATTGAGAAATTCACCTCTATAATGGGTGCACACTGTCAGCTTAAAGGGCCACTCCAAGCGTGTATACAACAACAGCGCGCATGAGGTGGTGTTAGAGGTGTCATAATTGCGAGTCGATTAGATATCGTAAAAATGTAAAATGTTGACAAGTGTTGCATGAGCGCGAGGCAATTCACAATTGCACAGAGGCATTGCTGACTGACTTGCTGTAATTGGCATACTAAAAACACGTTTCGTAGCAGTGCAAATTTCAGCATTCTGTACCGTCACTTAAGAATGAATTTAAATGATTAATTGTTGTTAAAAACAAAAAAAAAAAACAAAAAAAAAAACGGTGCGAAAAAAACGTATAGAAATCGTAGCAAATCTATGTGGGTAAGGTGTCGCTCCTGTGCGCTGCTGACGTCTTCTGTACTGAATTGACTGATCGACTGTCGTGGCTCACTGGACGGTTGGCTACTACATAGTCGTTTGCACATTTTTGGTATTTCCACAGAATATTAAAATGAAATAAATCAAAATGGACAAATGTATATGTAACAGCACAAAACCAGCATAGCATGCGCACGTGTGTGCGTGTGTTTGTGCCAGCAACAGCAAAAAAAAAACGCTAAAATAACTATAAAAACGCCCAAGTGTCTTAGACTATAGCGAGATTTATTTAGTCATTGTGTGTGTTTTTTTTTCGTGCTGTTAGTATTACTTCTCTAATAGATACATAACTAGNGTGTCGCTCCTGTGCGCTGCTGACGTCTTCTGTACTGAATTGACTGATCGACTGTCGTCGCTCACTGGACGGTTGGCTACTACATAGTCGTTTGCACATTTTTGGTATTTCCACGGAATATTAAAATGAAATAAATCAAAATGGACAAATGTATATGTAACAGCACAAAACCAGCATAGCATGCGCACGTGTGTGCGTGTGTTTGTGCCAGCAACAGCAAAAAAAAAACGCTAAAATAACTATAAAAACGCCCAAGTGTCTTAGACTATAGCGAGATTTATTTAGTCATTGTGTGTGTTTTTTTTTCGTGCTGTTAGTATTACTTCTCTAATAGATACATAACTAGCACAAAATAGCCACTGGTTGGCAGCTTAATTTCGCATTTCAAGTTGCGGTTGAATTAATGATTGAATTGTCGTCCGATGACGATGACATGCAAATATTTTATTAACCTACGTCCGCAGCATTGCATTCAGAGACAATAGCCGCAGTTGAGCAACTAGTTTTGTATTTATTTGATTTGCTATCATTTATCGCAATTTATTTATTTAAAGAATAAAATAATGATTTTTATCTGCGCGCAACGAATGGAAATATCAATTATGTCGAAGTCCGACAAATAAGATATTGTGAAACACGCAATCGATGCTTCGCAATCTAAAATCATTAATTGATTTTTTTATTCTACTTGACTGTGTTTTTTTTTTTGTATTTGTTTGCTTCAGTTTGCACCGAATTGGTATGCTATTTCTAATTATAAAAATCCACTATGTAGCAATGCAATGTTATTAAAAAATCATGTTTAAATATGTATGTATGTATGTACTTGTGTATGTATAAGCGCATAGCTAAGTGAAACGAAAAAAAAAAACACTTGAAAAAAGGAATCTGAAATAAAATCAAAATACTATTGCAAAATTGCTGTTGAATAGTCTCATCTACTTGTATAAAATATGTAGCAGCAATTGTTCGGCGCACACTTGTGAACTGACACGTCTCAGCTGGGGTCATGTGCATGCGGACGTGTGGGGTAAATTTCTGACTCAAATAAATGGGCAAAGTTGCAGCGAAAAATGTTCCA
This sequence comes from Rhagoletis zephyria, assembly GCF_001687245.7. NCBI lineage: Eukaryota > Metazoa > Arthropoda > Insecta > Diptera > Tephritidae > Rhagoletis > Rhagoletis zephyria. The sequence continues at coordinate 78,194 of NW_016157587.1, read as the reverse complement.
AATCAAATTCATAAATACAACTATAAAGATGACTATCCAGAGGAATTTGTTATTCTAGCACGAAAGTCTTTGAAAAAAGCTCTCTCTCATTCACCACTCGCTATTTTGAGAAGAAGCGCTTGCATATCATTTAGCTCGAGTCGCAATGACCGAGGGAGCAAAGCACAGGCGTGCTATTCGAAAGATCCGAGTTCGAGTCTTGAGCATCGGAGTTTTCACGTTTTTTAATTAGTTTCTTTTTGCTTGATTTTTTTCAATTTTATTTTAATTTTTAGATTTTGCTGTTTTAAAAAGAAAAATTACTTTTTTTTAGTTTCATTTAATTTTTAGTAAGTTGTTTTATGTTATTTTTTCTTTCAATAAAATTTTGTTTTAAAAAATATTTTTTTTTTATTTCATTTATTTTTTACGGTTTCAGTTTGATTTTCTTTAAAAAACAAAATTTTTTTAATTTCACTTCCTTTTTTTAGAAAACTTTTATTTACTTATTTTTTAATTTAACTTTTTTTTCTTTCATTAATTTCATTTTCTTTTATTTTTCGATTTTGTTTTATAAATAAAAACATTTTATTATATTTAATTTTGAAGTACTGTTTTCTTTTTTTTTTTATTTAATTTCTTTAAACGAAAAATATGTGTTTATTTTATTCTTTTTTCATTTGATATGTATGATCTTATTATATTTTACTTTTTCATTGATTTAATTTATTTTTTTTTGTTGTAATTTAATTTTCATCTTATTTTTAGATTCTGTTTTATAAATAAAAACATTTTTTTTTTATATTAAATTTTTAAACACTATTTTCTTTTTATATTTAATTTATTTTTTTTTTATCTAATTTTTATGTTTTATTGTTTTAAGAATACAAAAGATTTTAATTTCATTTCACTTTTTCTTTCTCAAATTTAAATTTTTTTTGTTTCTTACGATGATTTCGTTTCTTCCAAAAAATGTTGCCCTTTCAAGGTGCAAAATGTGCTTAATGTTACACTCAACCCAGTAAAAGGGCATTTATTTACCCTCTTGTCCTTGGCTCACGCATTTCATAATATTTTCGTTTTAAGCAGCTATCTGGACGGGAACAAAACTGTCGCGACCCTTCTCAAAAAGAACAAAATGAGAACTAAACTCTCAGGAACTTCTCAAGAAGAAAAAACAAACGGAACTTTCAGGAACGTTTTCAATCTTAACGAAAGTATCGAGAACATTTTGAAGGAGGATGAAATAAGAACAAAAGTCTTGGGAAAGTTTTGCTAGAGACAAAAGTTTTTAGAACTTAACGTTAAGAATGAGAGGGGCGTCTGCGTGCTGGGATAAAAAAATCGCTTCAGTGAGAACCATGATTGTTAATTCTAAGCCAGAGGAAAGCCGGATCATTATCATTAGGGTGAATTTTTCATTTTCTGTGCAAAAAAAAGTTCTCGTCTTTCGTTGACTTAAATTGCATAATTATGTTTCAGTTATTTTTTTATACATTTTAATATTCAAACATTTTAAACTAATGCAACGCTATGAGAAAAATTTTGTTCCTGCGTCCATTCTTCGCGACTAGTTCAGAGAAGATGTGTTCCCGCTTCGTTTTCTTTCAGAAAGTTCATGAGACTTCAGTTCTCAAATAGTTTTTTCGTAAAAAAATTTCCTTTGACTTTTGTTGCCGTTTTGTTCTTTGTCAGAATGTTCCGAAGACATTTATTCTCATTTTGTTCGCTTAGAAATGTTCCTGAAGTATTCTTCGCATTTTGTCCACTTTGGGAACGTTCCACAAGATTTTGTTCCAATATAATTCCCGCTTAGAACGTTTTCGATAGTTTTGTTCTGATTTTCGCTCTTATTCTCATTTCGGTTTGATTTCTTAAGCGTTCGTGGGAACCAAACTACGAAACCCAAATTTAGTTTCGATCATACTTCCTTTTTTCTCGGTCCCTGGCTGAAACGAAATATGATCGAGTTTTTTTTTGCAGCGAATGATTACTGGTCATGGTGAGTGGATCATATACGGCAATTCCGTGCGAAATGGGTCATGGTTCAAAATTGATTTAACGGTAGGCGTTACCTTTGATGTTTGGTGGGGTCGAAACGGAGTTTTCTATAAAAAAAAACTAACACCTGGTGCAACGATTGATTCTGATCTACTATATTTTCATGTAAACCTCGTAAGCTTACTTAATTTTGTATGGAAAATCGGTTTATTTACGCGGTTTACGCGGTTACGAGGTGTTTACGCGTTTCCATGAATACCCATAGATATGATTTTTTTCACTATTTGTAAATTCTCTTAATGGGTAATATAACTAAAACAAAAGCACGTTAAACCATATATAGCGGTAAAATTAAATGCATCTTGCATTTGATAGTGTCAGCAATTTGGTAAGGAACGGGTTAAAGAAAAAACAGGTTTAAAGGAAAAACAGAACTTATTTACATAGTTACTTACAGCTTTACAGTACATCGATTGGCAATTAGATATAAATGTTCATTATAAAAACTTACCTAAAAAGAGAAGAAAAAATGTTATTATTAGCAAAATGGATATAAAATGGATATATTAAATGAATCACTAAATTTTTTATATACATATGTATGCTAATTTATTTACAAAAATGCGTAGTAAGTTAATATATCGCACGTTGAATAATATCGATAATTATTTCAAAACTTCAATCAAAACGCAATCAAAGTTTGATCAATACATACAATTGGTACAAAAGAAAAGGCAGATGATAAAAATACATATCTCTGCCATTTTTTAGAAGTTTAGTTATTGATTAAAATTTTAAAAACTTTTGTGAAAATTGTTTCGAGTTTTTATAATTTTTGTATAAAGTGAAAATGGGATTTATATGGCTTTTGTCGTATAACTAGCCAGGCTTTTATAAAAAAAAAATAATAAAAATAAAATAAACCATGGAAATATAGCCAAAGCAAGGCAAGTCTATTATTTCTGCCGCCAGTGTATTTAAATACATATGTAAAATCCAGAACATGGAAAAAGCTCACCCGTATAGCAGATATTTACAAGCGCTTATAGAGCCGGTAGATAGCTGGTCGGTCATAACAATAAAGATGGAAAAAAGAAATTATAAAACTATTCAAATTTATTACAAGCTGCGCAAGCGCACAATAGGGAGACAGTGCGCAGAAAATGTTTGAATTTTAAAATGAACGACAAATAAAAATTAGATTAAATGGTTGATCTGCTCTCATTAGGCATGCGCATGCGCATGCGCATATAAGTGAACTACATTATTAGCCGCTAATTACCGCCTTGCGCTTGCTACAACAACAACTACAATAAAGGAGTTCAGTGTTTGTTTGTATGTCAGCGAAAATGTAAAACGCCTGGAACAACTTGCGCGCCTCAATTGAGCTTTTGCATACAAAATGACTGCCTGGCATTGGCTGACAGTAAAATATCGCAAATAATTTGCATGCGAGTAAATGTACATATGTATGTAGTACGTATGCATGTATGTACATAAGTACGCGCTCAAGTGTATATGTATTTACGATAGCGGAAAAGGCGTTGCAGCACAAACAATTGCCATACAAATTTATGTACAAATATGAGCATATAAAGTATGAAATTGCCAAGCAAAACAAACACAAAAAAAACAGGAGAAAAAACGAAATTGCTTTGGCGTAAAAAAATAATTGCAGACAAGTCAATGCCTTCCACTTTAAAGTGAAATGAGTTTATGAAGCAAATCAAAAAAAGCAAAAAAAAACAAATATGTTTTGACTTGGAAAAGTCGTATATGTATGTAAGCCAGTAAAAGCAACAACAACCGTGCGCAGTGCAGCGTATCGGTAAATTGCAATTAACCGCGCGGTCAGAGACAACTATTCAAGAAAGCAGTGCAACGGCTGCAATTGCAACCAGATCAGTGACAACATTTCTACATTTCTCTTGCGACGACGTGCGTCAATGCGTCAGTGGTACGGTTTGCCGAACTATTACAAGCAGTGCGGCGGCGAAAAAAAATATGAGTTTATTGAGCATCGCTGTTGTGTGGTTTTGCTGAAAGCGACTGTGATGAAGAAGAAACAAGTTGAACAGCATAAATAATTTTTATTACCATTTGTTTTTCTGATTAGAAAATTAAAAAAAAAAAACAAATGTAAAATAGCGAAATGCCTGTATATTTTTTAGCAAATAGTTTATACGCGTTTGAAAGTAATCTCTGTAGAGCTTGTGAAATCAAGAGTTATCGGTTTGTAGTAATATCGATTCAGTTGTGTCATTCACCGTCATTACTTGTTGTTAACCTGGCTGTAGTTCCAGAGGAAAAAAAATTAACGCAACGAAATCAAATAGCGCATGGTTGCCGTGTACAGTGACTCTTCTGCTTCGATGGCGACCGTCGAAAATTGGTTCAACGAGTTTCAAAGTGGTCGCACGGTTTCAAAAGACTGTGTGGCTCGGCTCATATCCTGCCTGAAATTTTGGGCATGGAAAAGCTCTCGGCGCGATGGGTGCCGCGTTTGCTCACTCCGGACAACGAACGCAACCGTGAGACCTCTTCAGAGCAGTGTTTGGATTGGGCTACGAACAGCGTTCCATCTACCGTATTCTCCAGATATGGCCCCGTGCGACTACTTTTTGTTTCTAAAGTGGAAAGTCACTCGCCGGGCAGAAATTTGAGTCGTAGGAGGAGGTCATTGCCGCCACGTAGGCCTACTTCGCAGATCTCGAGAAAACGTATTTTTCAGAGGGGTTCATGAAGTTGGAGCATCGCCGGGTCAAGTGTATCGAGCTTAAAGGAACTATATTGAGAAATAAATCGCAACTTTTCCAAAATTTTAGTTTTTCTTTTGTAGGCTAAGTATTTGAAACAAAACGTCCTTGTTAGGCTACATAAAAAAGCCTTCCCATGCAGGGCGAAGGATAACGCACAACAAATAGATCACTTTAGAGGTCACAGTGCATATGACCCATAGTAATAATAGGTATATACCGATATTTAAAAAGATAACATATCGATAGCAACACAGATAACGATAACGATATCCATGGCAACACCGTTAACGACAACAATACCAAAATATGTGCGTATACCGAATTTTTAGGTGTACACTCCAGCTCCAGTACTCCATAAACTTACAGGTTTTACACGAATTTGCAGGAAATTACAGGAAAAATGATCGCGTACTCCAAAATCCTGCAAATGGAGAGCGATTTTTGGAGAGTTGCAAGATTTTACCCGAACTTTTTCTTCTGGTAAATCATGAAATCTGTCAAGCGATCACTGGTTGAGTTTTACCGGAAAAGTTTTTTTTTTGTTCATGTTGTTACACTTTTTTCCTTCAGAGATTAATTTTGCTGTTTGACATTTTTACAGGATTTTACACGAAAAGTATTGGATCAGACTTCCATGAATGCCATTCAAATTAATTTTATGAAGATTTAGTTAACTGAAATCAAATTGAATTGAATTTAAAAGAGTAAATACATATACAGTCTACCAATGATGTAAGTCTGCAAGAATGTATGGTCTTTCGCCAACACGCCATCACATCAAACCGTTAAAGCAATCAGCAGCAAATCAACAACAAAGAGCCAAAAAACTTGTGGCTACTGCTACACAAATTGAATAAGCACCGTAATCTGTGTATTTGTGTTTTTATTCATTTTTTTTCCAATTTGAAATAAAAGAAATATTTATTTTCATCCCACGTGCGCGCACAATCAACGTCAAGTAACTCAGCTGCCCATTGGTAGCTAAAGACAAGCGCACCCAGCCAGCCGCCGAATGCAAGACAGACGGACGGACAGACTGTGCACACACCACCAACAAAACAACGCGCAAGAGCAAAAGAAAAAAAGCTAAAATTGCTGCATTTCAAGTGTTTCTATTTATTCACTAGTTGTACCCACTGTATGTATGTATGTAAGTATTTCGCTTATGCAAAAACCTTTGCTGCTGCTCAATATTTGTAGCTTCTAGTTGACTGCACAAATAAAAACTCCACAAGAACAGCTGACGTGAAGTAGACATGGCAAACATATAAAAAAAACGCCGTTTGGGACGTTATGGTGTTGGTGGTGGTGGTGATGGCGGCAAACTTGTTGCATTTAACGCCTTTTCACAATACAACCGCCGCCGCCGCCAATTGACAATGTGGCTTGGAAATGGTAGAACGTCACTTAACCAGCCAGCCACTCGAACCGATCAACGAACAAATGGGTAAACACTTCAGCTGCTCAGATACGACAGACGGCTGGCTATGGCAGCGCCTATTTAGCTAAGCTAGTCAGTGTACAAATAAATACAAAAAATATAAGTATAAGCAAGTATGTATTGATGTAAGCCGGTATACAAACAACAATAGCGGATCAACTGACGAACTGCTAAAGTGATTCACTGCCTGCCTGCCTGCATTACTTTGCACTGCAATGCAGCAATGCATTGATGGGCGCTGCACCGTTGAATAGTCGCAGACAAGGCCACTTGAACTCAACTCGTACATAGTAAGTATCTCGTTGTAGGGTACACTCTCTACTCAGTACTTATTACAATATCTTCTCGATTTGGATTGCACCAGCATAAATATAGAACTTTTGTTTTGTTGTTTCATTGGCATAGTAGTATAAGTTCCCATGTAAGTAATGCAGTCAGCGATCAATATGCACTGCATGAATATCGCCCACATGTTTGCTTTTTTTTTTGTTTTGTAATGAACTTCTTCAATTTTCGGGGGGACAATGAGACAGTTGATGAATAATTTGAGTAAATTTGTGACCAGCGCGCGGCGTTGCCACCATAATAAGTGTGAGTAAATAAAGTTTGAAAATATAAATAAATAAACATGTATCAAAGGGCTTGGAATTTAGTTAACCTTAACGAATTTTCTCGTGTGGAATTAGGGTGGATGGTGCAAAAAGTATAGGTACATCACTGTCCAAACAAAAAAATCGGTACTATTTTTTTTTTTTTTTTTTTTTTATTAGAATTATAGAATTTATTATATTTTGAGACGTGCGCCGAAATATTTCGCACTCAGTTAAGTGGCACAAGGCGACAAGTAGACACAAATTTTCAATGCACCGCTCAAAGCCCCGAATTGAATCCTATAGAAAATAATTGGAGCTCATTGATTGCAAAATCGAATAGAGGAACAGTGGAATACTGTATGCGAGGAAGCGTATGTCAAATTATAAAATTGAAAGCCTTATATGTAATACAAGAGAGGAGCTTCGATATGCTGCAGTAGGAAAGATTAATAGCCACTTATTGCCTATGAAATTTTAATATACAGTGAATGCTGACATAGTTGAAACCTGTGACAAACGGAGACCTGTAATGGCACTGTTGTAGAATTTTAATTTTTTTTTCGACAGACGGGATATAACCTATTTTTAAATAATTTGGGTAAAGCCCCTTAGACGAGAATGTCGTATGTAAAAAAAAAAGTAAACTTGATTTTCTCCCTCATTTTATGCAGGCAGTGCCAGCACATTTTTTGCTTTTTTCCTCTTTGCTCTCGTTGGCTTTCATTGTGACCAGAAAATCTAACTGTGTTTACACAAGGCAAACTTTTTCATTAGTGACTAATATTTTGTGATTTCACTTTAGGTTCTATCAGCTTTGGTAGGATCGTATGTACGATGTAAGAAGAATGGGAGCACAAAGTTTGTTGCCCGAACTTGTTGTCGAGCTAAAGCAATCTGATAGCCGGAAAAAAGTCTTGAAACTTTCCAACCTAAAACGTTGTCTAGGGCGAAAAAAATTTTGGTCTCCAGCGTTTTTTATCCGACCTTTGTGCATACATTTAAAAATAAATTATTGATTGCTTTTGTTTAACTAGGTCAGGTATAATTTGTTCACTAAATCATAAGCTCAGAACTAAATTTTTCGAATTCTTATTTTTCTTGTTTCAAGTTTGTTTCTACTTAACACTTAACGAACAGAGAGGATATGTTTCACAAAACGAATTATATGAACCACCAGCACAACTTCAAATAAAGTAGTTTACCAATTTAACGAAATGTCAATTAATTTTTTAGGGATCTTCAAACACCGGTTGCACCAAATCGACCGAAGTTAGGCTAAGGTTGTTCAAATCTCCATTGGCAGGCAGTCCGATTACTTTTCTTCGCTTTAATTTAGCTTACTGTTCGGTTTAATGAAAAGTCGATTCAATCAATTGAACTGACAATTATTTTGTTCGTTAAATCAAAAAAGTAATCAAAGGGAAAATGGATCGTTAAAAAAGAAGATATATGCAGATCTTTCCTACGGGTTTGTTAATTGAACAAAATTTGTATTTGACGCCTTGTTCAATTTAAGAATAATTGACAGCTGTAACTCACGCCATTCGGCTTAATGTAGGGTCAAGCGCAAGCGTGGTCATAACGCGTACTCTCGCGTCTTTGTTTATGCAGTAAGTTTGCAAGATATGCATTTAATTGAACTAATGAAGTTTCATTGCAAAACTACGGAAAGCGAAATTAAATGAAAGCTATTTGCAAAGATAATTAAGACATTAATAAACTTGTCCTTCATTGGGATGTGTCATTGTCGTGTCAGTTAATTAAGAAAATTTACAAGTAATTTTTAAGCAAAAAACAAAACCGACTTCAATTCTCATATACAAATTTAAGAGTAGGTACCGCTAATTTCGACGTGATCAAATGATCGGTTCTAAACTAAATTAGTATGGGTCCTCCTCGGCGGTGCCACCTTTCCTTAAAAAAAAAAAAAAANGTTGTAATGGCAACTTAATTGCGGATATAACCGTATTATGGAGATAAGCAGCGTAAACAAAAAGATTTATGTATAAGCAGCTGTGTTTTTTCCAAAGTCAAGTCACTACACTTATCCATAAGTACCACAATTCTGCGTAAATAAATTATTCATATGCAAATGTTAAACGTGAAATGGTGATAAAATGAAGCGTCACTGCCACCAAAACGACTCATCGCGAATTGTGAAGAAAGCAAAATTTTATTGGGTTTTAATATTTTTTTTTTAATGATTTTATTAATTTATGCAAAAAAAAAGCTTGCGATAGATAAGTATGCGGCGTAGGTATGCCTTATTTTAAATTTCGTTTCCCACAGAATGATTTGCTTTGGATTTTTGAGTTCGTATTTTTTTCTTCATATACGTATTTATGTACATATCTTAATACTCGTATCAGCGTGCTGTTTGGTGTTAATAACGGTAGCAACGCGCTTCAAATTATGTACCCATAATTCAGATTTTACAAGCTCTTATCACATTTGATAGCATTTCACTTTTACGGCAGCCGTGTTAAATGACGTTTTTATATTTTGCAAATATTGAATTTTTATTAAGTTAAAGGCGCCCCCAGCCAGCCAAGAGGCAAGAGCGTGACCGATAACAAGTTTCGTTTTGTATTTGTTTTTTTTTTTAGTATTGTTTTTGAATTCACATTGATTTATACCAAATTGTATATTGATTGTAATTGCCGTTATTAATTAATGCGCTGTCAGGACTTAAGGATTCAACGTTTTTAGCGTCGGGGAAATTCGAGTTATGGCGTGTGATAAATATGTGTTGCACGATTTGAGGAAATATTCTTTGAAACGAAAAATAAGCTAATTAACAACGAATACAATACAAAATTTATGATTACCATATTTATCTCCATATTTTGCATTAGCAAATTTTTAAATCTGAGTAGTGTAAAATTTAATCAGCTGGGCTTTATAGGTAAAAACAACACCGTTGAAAATGAATGATCACAACACAGAAGAAAAATAAACTTTTAGTTTTTCCCTAAAGACTAGGAAATGGCTGAATATTTTTTATAATTTTTTCGTATGTGTTGCATATTTTTTTTTGCACTTTTATTTATATTTTTTTCATTATTTATCTTATACTTTTTTTGTATTTTTTAATTTTTTTAATTTATTAATTTTTTAATTTTTGTTGCTTTCCATTTTCAGCTTTATTTTTGTTGTTTTTTTTTTTTTGGGTTTTCTTATATGTATATGAGAAGTGTATAAGCGAACCATCTTTGATTACCTAGATCAAATTACTGACGATTTCTTTTCGATGGAACAAGCATTCGCTGTATTGGGACATTTAGAGAGGAGATTAAAGTCGAGCTCAGCTTATTCCAAGTTTTAAAATTTATTCAATATTGAGATCGCGATAAACTAATATTTATGGCGTATTGCAGATAACGTTAACAGTATCGATAAGCATGAAAATATCGATAAAGATGTTAAGGATATCGTTGTGTATGTGTATAAAGAATAGCAATATCGCTAACGACAACAGTATCGATAAGGACAACAGTATCGATAACTATAACAGTAGGTATCGATAACAAAAATATATAAATTTTGGTAATGTTGATAACGATAAAAGACATCGATAATTTTGATAACGAAGTCCTCAAAGGTTTTCAGAGCAGAAAGTTATACTTCAACTTTCGTCTATTATTAGGTTTCTGAAGTACAGTAAACACTCGAGAAACTCGCTCTGAAAAGTGATTAACGCTGACCTAGACACCATTAGTGATGTTTGAAAGGTCAGCAAACCATTTTTTTTTTGTTCGTTCATTTCCTAATGTTTTTCTCATTTGCAGAATACAACACTGCAAATAATGTTACCGAATTTGGTAACGAAGTACGCGACGCACATCTACGAGTAGTTAAAATGAAATTGAAAGTGGTTTTGGAAAAACACAGCAAAACGATAATAGTATAATTGAACGAACGCCCACTGAGAGCAATTGAAAACATCGAAAAAAAAAAACATTGAGGTAAACAAAAACATATTGTATATAGAAATGTATTTGTACTGCATAAGTTGCAAGAGCAGAGGTGCAAATACGAAGAGCAAGCGGCGCCGGAGCACGTGGGTTCATTGATTTCCATCTATACAAAACTTCAGTAAAAAAAAAAATTAAACTCTTGCGAAAAAGGAGACAAAAATAATGGAAGCACTTGAAAAAACTTGTTTTTTTTTTAAATGTTCATAGAATTGTAGTTAAAAAATTTGTTAAATTTAATAGACTATATACAATTTGCACAGTTACATATATAAATAATAAAACATTTGCTTGCCGTCATAAAAGGCGAATGAGATACAAGTATGAAAAAGATTATTAAAGAGCTTAGGAAAACATGAATGGAAGCAGGGTTTGTTGCAGCGTCGAGGAATAACACCCACAAGTTCATAAAAAAATCAAAGTAGAAATTAAAGCAAAAAAGCTATAAATAAATATGCAAGTACATATTGAGTTTTTGTTGCGCACTGCATTCGCCGACTGTCGACAGCTGTTAGATTTAGCGACTTATTTGAGTGTAAACAACGGGTAGCTGCAACTGACCTCACAAACAAGCTGGCGGGTATACCAATTAATTACAATTTTAAATCAAATTTCAAATGATTTGCAATAATAAAAGGTTAACTAAAACATGCATGCAACACAAAATACATATGTCAGTAGAAGGCGGAGCAAATGACATATATACAAACATAGAAAAGACCACGATGAAAAATCACAAAAATCACTTTGAAAATGAGGTCCCAAGTAGATTTTGAAAAGTAGGTTAACTGCCTGAATTACTACTCCCGAAACAGCAACAATTTGTAATGATTAGCGTGTTGCAGTAAAAAAAAACAACAACTTTCGACACACTTCACTCGTTCACTTAGCCCATCAACATGACATTTTCACAGCACATAACAATCTACATATCGACACTAAGTGCTCGATGTAGCTTTCCATAACTCCGCTTTGTTTTATAACGCCCTCTTCCTTTCTTTTCTTACTAACTGCCTGACAGCGCTGAATCACTACTACTTTTACTTGTTGCATGTTTAACTCTCTCTGCTGCTGCTGCTGCTTTGCACTCGTATTGTGAGGCAGGCAGTAAAAGTGAATATTATAGCCGATGAAATTTGTACATTCTTGGATTTTCTCAAACATATGTACATGTAACGTTACACAAAGATTCCCTTACAACTCGTTCTTATTAAAGTTTAATTCGTATTAATTTGTACAAATGCTTGCTGCTTCTACTAATTTGCGTCTGTATCTGTCGCCAGTGGTTTCAGCTTTTCAAGTATCAGACTGCCGCCTTTTTACTTTAATTGACGGCTTACTGTTGTCGGCATTGTTGATCCGGCGACGAGTTTGTCCGAAAATAACACCAACACGCTAATTTCTACGTAAAATGTTGGCAATTTCGCTTTCAGTCTGATTTCTTTTCGTTTGCTGAATTTTGTTCTTGGGAAAGTTTTGTACTTTGATTCACAATTTGGTCACACCGAGAGAAATTATTTTTTAAAACACTACGAAATCAATATCGATATATTTATACATAANTATCGACAACTAAATGTAATGGTAAGTATTTCGATTAGGCTGTCGATAGATCTTTTGCTAATATATCGATAACCAAGCGATAAATATATCGACAAGCGATGAATATATCTATCGATAACTTGGCGATAAATAGATAAATACGCGGATGACTTAGCGATAAATATGTCGTTAACTTAACAATAAATAATTCGATAATTTAGCGATAAATACATCAATAACGAATACGAAAAACGACATACATACACGTCCCCAACATAACTGATAACCTCAGGTCCTCTACTTCCCAGCTCTTATAGCTCTTATATTGACGACGACGATCTTAAAAAAGGTTGAGAGAAAAGACCAACCACGAATGATTTATAGTTTTAATAATTCTATGCAAGGAGGATTCCACTTCAAGCGGACATGTTTGGAGACTTATAGAGTAGTTCTTTTGACGGAAAGCGCTTGAGCTTGCTTTGACAGTCGCAATGGCCGAGTGAGCAAAGCACTGTCGTGCCATTCTCGAGATCTGGATTTTTTTTTTAAATTTTTTTAGCTTAGTTTTTAGATTTTATTCTTTAAAAAGAAAACTATACATTTCTATTATTTCATTACATTTTTAGAAGTTATATACTTCTTTCCTTTTTTTTAATTTAATTGTCTTTTTTTAATGTATTTCATTATATTAATTTTTTGTAATTTATTTCTTTTTACTTAATTTATATTTTTTAAATTTATTTTCTTATTTATCTTTTAAAATTCATTTATTTTTTTAATCTATTTTCTTTCACTTAATTTTTTTTAATATATATATTTTTTAAATTATTATTTTTTATTTACTTTTTTTAAATTAAATTTTTTATTAATTTTCCGATTTCATTGTTTTAAAAAATAAAATTTGTTTTCATTTAACTTTTCGATTTTTTTTTTCTTTTTTTTAATTTAATCTTTTTTCTTTTAAATTTATTTTTATTAATTATTTTTTTCTTTTTCAATAAATGTTTTTTATTTAATTTATTAATTTTTTCTTTTTAAATTAAAATTTCTTTTACTTTTTAGATTTTATTGTTTTAAAGAAAACTGTTTTTTTTTATTTAATTAAATTTTTAAGACCTGAATTTAATTTTCTTCCATTTTTTAGATTTTATTGTTTTTAAAAAAATATTTTTTTGATTTCATTTTAATTTTTAGAAACTGATTTTATTTATTTATTTATTTTTTCTTATTTTAATTTTTAGAAAATGTATTTCCAAAAGACAAACAGAACAACGCGAAGACCTACCGTTAGCAGATATCTCAATTAGTCTTTCCAAAGACAGAAAGGAGCTTTAACGATAGTTGCCAGAATTGACAGTTGTCTTACGAAAGACGTCTTTGTTAATCGCTTTCGTAAAATCATCTTTATTATATATGTATCTACATAAGTATGTACATATCGAGCCCTAACCGCCAAAATAACGTAAGCGACATATTTTTCAAAATTTTGTTTTTGATGCAGAAATATTACTAGAGCATTACTACTACATTTCTGCTAGATACATTTCTGCATCAAAAAGAAAATTTTGAAAAAAATGTCGCTTACGTTATTTTGGCGGTTAGGGCTCGATATGCATAATTCAACTAGTAACTCAAATTTCGTAAAAGAACTAAGCTCAAATATAATTATAGAAAAGTATTTCGAAAAATCATTTCAAGTTGCTTAACTGGAAAGCGATTTCTGGGCATCTACATAAACAAATATTCTTAGAAATATTCTATGAATCAAAAATGAACTTGAATATGTTTTTTTTTTGATGTTCCTTGCAGAAATTTTTCTAGTAAGCAATTCAACATAAGCCAGCAGTTAAGGTAATTAATTTACCTAATGAGTGTGCCAAGCCACATGTTTGTGTGAAGTTCAATGTGAAAATCTCGACTGGCTTACAGCTTACAATTAGACAAATTCATTTTTTTTTGTATAGGATTAGTAATTCCTTTAACTTAAAAAAAACTTTGTATTTACTTAAATAACTTTTCTTGTTCAACTTTGTTCCAGCCAACACCGTAGTATGACAGACAACCAGCAATTAATGCCGTGGTAAAACGTGATTTGAATAAAATTCTTAATCCAAATCTAAAACAGGTTATTGGCCAACTTATTTTAAACAGCAAATAAGAACCAACGCATTTCACACACACGCATGGCCACAAAAAAAATTGTTGCCTACACACAGAGCGAAATTAAAATTCGAATGCATGACAAAGTTATTAATTATTGCAGTTTTTTATTTATTTTTTTTTTTTGTTTTTTTACTGCTGATTCTCGTTACAAATCGATTGACCACACAAATTTGAAAGCAAGCAGTTATGAAAATAATATAAAAGTAAAATAAAAGCAATTCTTGTGCGAATTTGCATTTGAAATGGCATTCCAAGCTAATTTGGGAGCTAACAAAATTACATCATAAATGGCAAGTTATTTTTGAATTTCATGTTGTTTAACGCTTTTGAAAGCGAGCGCTTCAAATATGCAATGAATTCGAGGAATTTCTAAATTAAATGGCAAAAAATTTATGCTATTTTAAAAAATTACATCTGGAAAGATATAGAATATCTTTTTTCTGAATGTAATGACACGGGTGTATTTTAGTTCACAATATTCGTCATAAAAAAATCTCATCTAAAGCCTAATCAGCAATAATAGAATGAGTTGAGTTGATGGCTTTGCAGGTATTGGGAGCTTATTTGATCGCCGCCGAACCACCTTAGCAATGAAGGACCTTGTAATTCCGAATGTCCTAGTTTTCGCCCCATCGTTCGGTGCGTTGACTTAAAGCCCATCTATCTAAGAGGTAAGAAGAGGTGGTCAGTTGCGCTCCAACCCGCTCCCTGCCCGGTGATATTGCTCCTCGCCAGCTCGCCAGGCATGTATTTGCTAACAATGTCACTTTTGCCTGGTACCCATATGAGCCTAATTACAAAAGAGAGCGCTGGGTTTTGATTGCTCTTGAGAAGTTTACAAGTGTCTGGCCACTGAGCTTTTGATGCAACCGAATTGTAGTCCGTGCTGCGGTGGTACCAAGAAATTACTTTGAGCGAGAGGCCACATCTTTTACCAATAACTCCCCTTCAGCAATGTATAAGAACAGGTCGAATTCCTAGGAGGCACGTTAAAGCCGCTAGCTTTGGGAGTATTTAAACAGATTATACGAATATTCGGTTATCCGGAAAGGTGTTTATGTACCTAATAACGTTGGTTTAAGCAGGACGTTGTTAAAAGCCCCTCTTCTATCGAGGAAGATCTCTACTTGAGTCATTATGGGTGAAA
>NW_016157587.1:42966-62495 GCF_001687245.7 Rhagoletis zephyria | reverse complement strand
ATAAAAGTATACCCAGTCGGCAAAAAATGTTGCAAGAGTTCTTGAGTTTATAGATAAAGTGAGGATAACGTTACACATAAAAAAAATTAAGAAGTAAAAGAAAATAGCTAAGAATAAGAAGTATTTGTCGGAAGTTTGTTAGGATAACGATAAACTTTATTTCATTTCTATAGATGCAGTTATTTTTTCTTCATATCATCAAAATTAAGGACTTTTTTTTAGAAAAGTAAGTATGCCCTTTTATTCAAGCAAGCCTACTTTCAAAAAATATTTTATAAGACAAAAAAATAACCAGGAAGCCCTGAAAATGACGTTTTATTATTATAGAGAAGACCGACAAGTTTAAGAAAAAAATTTAAATTTTATTTGTAATTTATTAAGCCAACTCTATAACTAACAATGCCAGGTAAACAATTTGGCACAGAATTAGTGTAATTTCGATACCAAGCTTCCACGATAATCAGCTTCAATAAAAGAACAATTATATATCTATAGAAATGCAACAAAGTGTAAAAAATTACTGAAGTTGAGGAGTGGATACCTTTTAAAATAAAACTTTCATCTTCACAACCATTTTCATTAAGATGAAAATGTTAAAGGGCAAACGCAAGTTGTTTGTGGTGGTCATGCAATTTTTGTAATTTTTCTGACAACACAAACAGTTCGTACAGCTTTGACCAGATATACATATGTAACTCAGGCGCGTTCGGTTACGCTAATGCGACTGTCCACATTTCTTTGTTCATGACTGTGCCTGCACACAAACGACTTGGCTTGCTGTACATATTTTGCATATTCATGTCGCATGCAGCATGCCGACAGCGACATGAATTGGCTTCAGTAGCTACAGACAAAACAGATTCAACATTGACAAGACAATCGAACTGTGTCGGTGGAGATGTTGCGAACATGACTGAATGGCAAAACCGTGCATATGTATATACAAAAGACGTGGCATCAAAATATCTTGTATATGTATGCTTGTGTAGATTTTTATTTTTGTAAAAAAATAAAGATGTAAAATATCGATTAATAAAGACGTTAATGCGCATATTGAAGATCGAAACGGAAAAAAGTATACATACCAAAAAAAAAATAGTAGATTTGAAATAAAAGTATTAAAAACGAAAAAAAAAAATCAGAACTTGGTAAAAAATTAAGAGAAAGATTTATAAAATTATTTGCAAAGAAATCGTCACCAATGCTGCTATGTTGTTGCTAATACATTTTTCACCTTTGTTGATTGCTACTTCTCATGGTATATATGGCATATGGCAAGCCCACTGCTACCTTTAAGGAGTGCTGGCTTGAGAGAGAAGTCCCCAGCCGCCGAGAATAATTTCAGCTGCCAACAATAAATCTTGGTTTAACATAAATTAAGCACAAACTCAGACAATACCCGCACTTGCACATACGCAAGGATTTTATTTTTAGCACAATTAGAACACCAGTCAGCCAAGTAACTGTCGCTATGCAACACTGGCGTGTGTTAATTCCAACCAAAAGAACCCTGCATTAATTTAAAGAAGAGCTAACAACAGAGCAAAGAAACCAATATACGAGTGAATAGCTTGGTTATATGGCCAGAACGAGCTACCATTTATGGCGGTGACGGTGACGGCCAGACGATTGCAAGCAGGCAAGCAGAAGAACCAAAATGCGCAGTTAGTTGCAATCAAAGAACTCGAAACTGATTACAAATTACAAATAATACAGATAATACAAGTACTGAAATAAAACGTGCTAAATGAACAGTGGCTAAGGGGGCAGCAGAGTTCTATAATAATAAAGCAACTGCGAGTTTCCATTTTTGGCAAACAATAAAACAGAACAGGAATAGCGCTGATTGTCTGATGATGAAGGAATAACAATAGGCTAAGAGCCAACACAAAGTGCTTTGCCATGCGGAATAATAATACATATTAATACCATTTCTATTAAATGTTTTATTAAAAATGAGTTCCTATATAAAATTCAACGGTTTTGAAACGGTATACAAGCAGAAATCGAAAACATAATTACAACAACACAAACAGCGCGACTCATCTAATGCTGCCGCAAGCCGTGCAGGGGCGTGTGTAAAACTGTCAAGACGGCATTAATGTGCATTAATCATCATAGCAAACTGACGAAAACGCGGTGGCAGTAACCATCATTGACAAGACTTGCCAAAAACAAATTGATGAAGTGCGGATTTTCCAAAAATAATGCAAACATTACGACACTTCCAAAACATTATAAAAACAAGCCGTTTGTTGCAAAAACACCCAAAATGAAACCATTTCAAAAATTGTTCAACAAATCTGTCATCCTCATTTTAACAAAAAATTAAGTTGCTTAATTAACTGAATTAGCATTGTACACAGATAACTCACTTTTCAGCAAATACCGAAATCAAAAGTTAAAAAAAAAAAATCTCATTAATGTGTGTCTACAATCGCAAGTAACGCACCACTCAACCAACAATTGACATTTCTTGCGTCAATCAAAGAAAATCATTCATGCCAAACCGCATGGTTTCCTACAATGTTGACAAGGGGCGTATGCGCATGAACAGGCAAGAGTGGCAGGCAAGACACAAAAATAGGCAAGTGAGCAGAACAAAACTGTTTAGATATTAAAAAAAAATTGACATGTTATTAAATAAACATTGACAGAAATATTGCAACGTCACGCTACTGGCGTTGCACTCTTTACCGCTACAAATACCGAGTGATTCGGGGCAACACAAAATTGTTCACACACAAATGTCTGGCAATCATCATTTTTGCTGGTAGGTGGCTGTCAAAAGGTCGAATTTCAAATGCAACCGAGTTAAGCCAAGCAGCACAGCGGATTTGGTAGCAATGAGGTTGAGGGTCTTCCAATGTTTGTCTTTTCTTTTTGCAAATGACCTTGATTTCTAATCAAAATCTTCGATGTACTACAGCGCCCACGCCATCGCAAGCGGAGTACACAGCAGTACGCATGGTACAATGCATGAATAATTTCAAATTCAATTGAAATTTAAAGTTTTGGTAAGTATTGTAGTGTCGGCGAGCAGTCAACAAATAACATTGCGTTTGTCTTGATATTTGCGAAGACGGTTGTCATAGCCAAAAACAATTAGGTATCGCAAGACATTAGCAAAAAAAACAAGAAACCATGAAGTTGTAACTTTGAATGTCGCACTGACATTAACCTTGTCATATTTGGTGTAAGCGGCACACTAACTGACATATGACACAGA
This sequence comes from Rhagoletis zephyria, assembly GCF_001687245.7. Lineage (NCBI taxonomy): Eukaryota > Metazoa > Arthropoda > Insecta > Diptera > Tephritidae > Rhagoletis > Rhagoletis zephyria. The sequence continues at coordinate 59,266 of NW_016157587.1, read as the reverse complement.
GTATTAGTGAAATCGGCGTAGATGAACGTGTTTTGAAACAAATATCTTAAAAAATAATGCATGTGGGTATTGGCATTCACGTTGTTAGATTTAAATAGAAAAGAGAACCGATAGCAAATTCTGTCTGTTATTTATCCCCCAAATTGGCCTCCCAACACGTTTTCGTGGTAAGTGGAGATTGCGCCTCCACTTCTTCGCCATGCAGTGAGTTTCGGTATCCAGATATATACGCGGTGGAGCCGTGGTATCGTTCTGCACGTATCGTTGTGGTCTTTTGATTTGCGACAGTCAAAAAAAAAAAATGCTGCGATAAAAGCCTGCCGATGTGTTTTACCTCCGAAAAATGTCAAATAATCATTTTAATCGATGGTGACGATGTGTAGTTATCTAGAAAAATCTTAGGGCCAGTTTTTCAGTGCACGGCCGTGATTTAAACTCCCTTTAAATGCCCGATCTGGCTGGTTTTAACTAAGATCAGCCAATCAAATGTCAGTCAACTGTTCAATTTAAACTCAGTTTACTTAAACTAAGTTTAAACTAGCACTAAAAAGCTGGCCCTTACTCGTTCCGTAGGTTAGGTCAGATTCAAAGGGCGGTTGGTATACGCTAAGATAGGCCGGCCTGCAACTTGGGCACTTGGTAATACCAAAGAGAAACCCCTACTCATCTTTTAACCAATTCACGGAGTCAGCAAATCTAGTAATTTGCTGTATGCTGTTCATCTTTGCCGCTGCGTTTAGATCACTTATGGGCATCGCCTTGCCCATCGTTTAAAAATCCTGTACCGTCTTCTGCATAATACAGTGCATTCACACAATAAAGGCCTACAGATATGGGCTATTCATTGCCAAGGCAACTTATACAAAGGACTTTGAGGTGTGCTCCTATTCATTATTCGGGTCTGCCTAAAATAATGTGGCCTGTAGGTATCCCCATGGCTATTGATATTTACTCTATTACAAGAGAAGCTCTTGCGATTTTTTTATGACACACTGTTGCCACATGAACTTTGTTATAAACCATGTGCTAGGGTAGAGAGCTTGCTACTCTTCCCATACAATTATCAAAATAAAAATTAAAAATTTTCCAAGAAGTAAGGATTTATTATTCCACACTCTATTTAAGGATTTTATTAATTTCCATTTCCGACAGTGCTACTTTTAAAAATTTGTATGCTTATGCAAATGTACGTACGCATCTACAACTCAAAAACTACTTTTCATCTGCCGGAAGTGCACCAGAGTAACACTTAATCGTGCATACGAACATCCAACGCACGTGAAATTCAGTAGAATTATTAACAAAAAAGAAATCCTTTCTTCTCTTTGTTTACGACGATCTTAATCACAGTTCGACTTTTACACATTTGTGTCACCGAAGTGTGGGCGTGCATGCAGCTGTGATTAATTTCAGCAGAAACTAAAGCACAATCAGGACTTGATAAATTAAACGCGTGCTACTCAAGCGGAAAGTGGACATTAATTATATTTCCTTATTAGTCTCGTAATGCAAATACATATTTACTATAACAAAAAGCTTGTAAAAATTATACTGTATGTACATACGTGCTATATAAATGGTTAGGCAGTGAGCGACGACTTGCAGGGTGCATGGAATTAAAACCACAGTAAAGACATTAATACTTGAGGATAAATACGTATGAAGACGGTCACCTTTTAAATTATTGTTTAAATAAAGAAAACAGTTAAGTTATTTTTGTTGTGATGCCATAAAAAGTGACAGCAACAACGCACGTTTCATATAAGACAATCGAATGCAAATATTGCAAGTTATAGCAAAGTAAAACAATGCATACAATAAGAGGAAAAATGTAGAAAATTAAATCCCAAAACTTAAAAAAAATCAAACAAACAACCAACTTCAATACTACGGCAATAATTCACAAAACAATAAATTCGCTGGAAGACAGTCAGCGCGCAGCCATCATGTTTTACTGACAATTTGCATATGTTTACACAACATGCCGTTCGGTCACTTGTAAATGAGTGTCCAAAAATGGCTATTGCAAAAATGCAACATTCATCTAAAGAAAAGTGTGACTTTAGATAATAAAAATAAAGTGTATATCTATTAAAATGGGAAAAAGGTATATATGTACATTAAGTATGAATATTTATATAAAACTATCATATGACCTATCATATTTAGAGCCAGTGCGAACAATATATTGATGCTCCACATTGTGCACACACACACAGCTCAAACAGCTGAATCACTCAAAGAAACTGCTACCAAAGGATTTACTGTTAACTTAAATAAAATTACGCAACCAAATGCATTTGCAGCAATGACTTCAAAACTGTCCACCCACTTCGTTTACAATGTACCACCAATTGCAAGGCAGATTTGGTTATAGGGAAGTACGCGATCATACATCATGTAGGCATCCCACATTGCTTCAGTCCATACAATTTCTCTTTTTTTATTGCCTTCGAATTGCGGTTAATGACTTCGAACGGCATTCAGTTAAAAAATAAAAATAAAATTACAAAAAAAAATCAAATAATAAAAAATGTTTAATGTACAATCAATAATTCATGCATTTAATGCTCACCACTAAAAGAACTGTATCAAAATGAATTGTTGTTTTAAGCCCATGCGAGTATTCAGTCCTTTATGGGCAAGCTATTTATATTATACAAGTATTATATGTATGTATGCATGTATCTACAACGCAATGCCGAAGATAAAAGCGCCTAAAAATATGCAATTTCAAAAGATAAGCTCCTCTGAAGGGAGTACGGCTTGAACTTGGTATATGTATATGAAAATGTTCTACTGTTTTAAATTTGTTCATATTCGGTAAGGAATAGTTCTATTTAAATTGTTTTATGCAGCAGTGGGTGTAATATAAAACTGTTTTGCTAAAGAAATTAGGATAGTTATCTAAACAGCTTGACCATGAGAACCAGTGTAGCCTATCTACACAAATACTTAACAGTATTTGACAATATAAATAACGTTTTTTTTATACCAATTGCACATAATGAGAAATATAGACCGTATTTTTGCCGGATTATAAAAAAACACATTTCTAGTTATGCGTTTTAGGCAATATCTATGTTTAATTTTTTCAACCAAGGCATTCTGGTTCCCATGGTCTCATACATATGTATATATATAAAGAAAGGGTTATTATAACACTTGTTAAGTCTCATCTCTGAAATTCATTGCAGCTTTCCGTTTGCTAACATTTTCATATATAAATTATGAGAAAGCTAAGCGAAGGTTACTCTGCTTATGCATAAAAACTGGCTGTTAATGCATTTTCATAAGTCCTTTGCCTATTAACACCAACTAGGTCCGTATACATACAATTTATAAATAAATAAATATGCGCATATACATATATATACACAGGTGGTCCGATAATTATAAACGATTTTCTTGAACCTATTTTTAACCGCCTTTCAAAAAAGGAGGAGGTTATCAGTTCGTCGGAATATTTTTTTTCGATTCGACAATTCTTTTTGCATCGGAAGGGTAGTGCTTTTTGTTGGTAGTGTTGCTCATTTTCTCCCATTCCCAAAAAATTTTCGAACATTATTTGTATGAAAACAAACGCTTAACGTAGTCTGCTTTGAGTTATATGCTTTTCGTTGTAGCGTGCACCATATTTTCTTAAAAAAAATTAATTAAAAATAATAAATAAAAATAGATGGTGAAACCTTGTAGAAGAAAATCGTTTTTTAATTATCCGGCCACCAATGCATGTATGTACATATATACACCCCTATTGCGAGTGTCGACTAGTAGTAGATAAACGACTGTTAGACGATTATCGATTATCCGCGGTATTATCAAAGTCGTTTTCTCGTTCAATAAGTGCGTTTAAAAGTCGCTCATCCTTCTACAAACGAATAGTTGTTGAAAGAGAAATTGACATTCAAAAATACCATGGACAAGCGATAATCGAATAAGAGTCGTTTATCTACTACTAGTCGACTCTCGCAATAGGGGCGATAGTAAATATATGTATATTTTGCTATGGTATTAGTATAATAAAAACTTACGATGAGTCCTTTGATACATGCGAACTGACGTCTGACTCATGATGTCGTTTTTTGGCATCCGATCGTGTATATCTTGCGCGTGGTCTGCAAATTAAATTCGATAAAAAATCGTATTTGTGTAAGTTAGATATATGTGAATAAAAGTAAAATTTCACTTACGGTGATGACGCATCCGTTTTCAAAGGTGATGTCTCTTCAGAATCGACACGTCTACGCTTATCCCTATGGGCACCTGATGAACGATCATGGGAATGATGACGTCTGCGTGTCCTTGGCATCTATAAAGTACAAAAGCGTTAAATAGTGCATAAATCTAAAGAAAAAAATTTAAAGCTTAATGTCTGGACTGATAGCTGCATACATAAATAAAGATTTAATCGATTATGTGTGTGTAGTTAAAAATGCTCATTTTATTAATAAACGCATAGCTTTTGACGAATATCGGCAGCTGCGTGGCAGTACGTTTTATTAAGGTGCACATGCAAAATGCAACGTACCCATGAAGGAAATTCGGCGTAAAATAAGACTTATTACAAGGTGGCTAAGGTTAGGATAGAAAATGGAAATATTAAATAAAACGTTCAAGAAAAAAGCTGTTTAATACTATCGCACGTATGCCATTTAGTTGCTTATCGCGCAAAAACAGAGTAGGGGAAAATAATCATTAATATTTTAATAATTTTCCGTAGACAATGGCCATACATACTGATACATATATGTATGTAAGTACATATATACCCTGGGGGGAAAATCACTAGTTCTGAAGAGGTGCGCTTCTAGTACCCTGTGGGGAGGAAAATGTCTAGTTCTGAACTGGTACGCTTCTATTACATTTAGACCCACTATTGATTCGCGATAAATCCCTTTTGCGTGCAAACAGCTGACGAATTTAAAACGACGATGTCCTAGGAAGTGGATGTTATCCCCCGCTGCATTGCCTTTTTATAGTTTCGAACCAGTCCTAAATTCGACAGAGGGAACTAATTCGCTCAGCATGCTTTTTTCTCACTTTTCGTACTAATCGATTGATTTTTATTCAATTAGTTAATTCGACTAAATTCAATCTGATTACAGTCAATCGTGATTAAACAGTTACTCGTAACCGCGATTAAAAAATATTAATTTTTAATCATTAACCCTTAATATAGATTTGGTGATCAGTAAATTAATGCTGGAATTTTCCTGTGCACACGAAGCCAGTTAATCGGGTATGTCTAAGTCGGGTTTCCTCGTCAAGACCTATACCGACAGACGTTTTACCAACTGGGTTTTAATATCCCTCTTTTTGGTTTTCGCATATTAGCCCCTTTGAGTATTTTCAAATAAAAGTGTTTTCAGGTTGAAATCCGTTTGTTGTAACTGATTGTGCAGCGGCGCTTGCGGTTATTGGTTATATTCCAGAAGGTCCCAAAATGTTAAATCGTTAATACCAAATAATTCTTGTTTTGTATTTGTATGAAGTACAGAAGGAAAGCGTATATGAACGAAAAAACCGTCAAACCAGCTACGCTCTGCAACCCTTTTTTGATAATTCCGAACCAGTTCTAAATTCGACAGTTCATTCAGCATCCCTTTTTCTGTTGCCCCAAACCAGCTCTAAATTTTTCAACTAAGATATAACGTTTTAGAAAAGGTGGACTCAGCAGCAACTTATCGCTCCTATCTGGCCGACATATAGTTCAGATAAGTTTAATTTTGGGAGCACATTTCGGTACTTTTAAACTGGTGGGGATCTAGTTACTATAGGACTGATTCGTTTTTGGTGATATAGATCTAGTCATGATATGATCTAGTCATGGATCTAGTAAGGATCTAGAAATTTGGTTCACTAATTCGGGGTTTCCCTGCAAGGTATAAGGTATAAGTACATACATACATGTGTACATGCATTGCATGCACCACAATGAAAAAGTACTTCGGTATTCGGTCTAGCTATGGGGAATAAAATTGCAAATATGCGAAAATTTTATAAACTATTTTAAACTTTCCAACTTTATTTGCGAAACCTCCCCTTTTGGCTAAAACCATAAATGGGGCTGTGGTGCTGGAATCAATGGCGAAAATTACTACATACTTGTCAAAATGGTTTTTTGCATTTGTATCTTACTCGTTCTTTTACCTCTTTGCTTTCGGTTTCTTTCGTTTAGTTTACTTGGCAGATTTTTTACGTTTTTCTTCACACAATAAAAATAAAACTCGTTTTAGCAAACACCACTTAAGATTGATTTTTTGTGCACTTTTCTTTTGTGTAACGAGTGTATGGTTGTGTGCTCGGCGACAATGGCTGCTTGTTTTTGGCAACTTGAACTCAAAATATCAAAGTATATTGTTTTGTTTGTAAACAAAAGCACTTTTACTGAACGAAAACTGAAGAATTCACTTCAACCGATGTTCCGCACACAAGATATTAAACTTTTCACGAAATTGCAAATCTCGTGTTTTCCAAATGGTAAAATCTAAACACACCGTCCAATAGAGCGCAAGATTTTGTCAAATTCCAATCTGTGACGTCAAGCCATCTCGTGTTAAAACATCTTGCCGATAGGGGGAGCTCTAAGTATTTATTCACCACGCATAGAATATTGCCAGTGCAAAAATATAGTGTACATGGAAAAAACCTTTCCAGGATTAAATTTAAATCTATTAAAATTTGGAAACAATTCATTAATCATGTAAAGAGTGATCTATTCTATATATTCTAATAATTTCTAGTAAATCTGCCCACCTATTTCTTATCTACCGCATTCCCTTTGCGAAACGCCCGTCCACCTGTGGTGAATATCTCTTGCCAATTTCTGCGGCGCGCATTGTGCGCCAATTCAAGTATAAATATTAAGAGCCCATAAAATCAATTTAGCAACTTTTGTACAAACATTCACTCCATAAGCAGCGGTGAAATAATTTCTAATCAACCGACCGTGACCGATTCGCACTAACGCCACCAATATCAAAGCCGCTTTTTAGCTTGTGCCGCGCTTCAATAGCTTATGTAAAATTTACATTGTAAATAAAAAATAGCGATATCACTTACCTCGGGCAAGTTGATTGGTGAAGCTGGATATGTGAGCGCTAAAAACGGCGAAGCAGGTAGATATAATCTGTTCCAAAGCGTATTCACCAAATTTGTAATGCGCTTCCAAGTTCTAATGGCCGGCTCCTGTATTCGCAAATACATCGACTCTACGTTCTAGCACTTTTTTCTCACGCTTCAACTCCAACTTGACTTGCTGCAAAATTGCCACTATTGTGCGGCGTCCAAATTTATGCGGCGCGATGGTTTTATTTTGATTGCAATTGTTTTTCTCCTATTTTCAACGTTTTTCTGTAGATTTTTTTTTTTCTTTTATAAACGCCAACTTTCGTTTCTCTACACTTTATCACCTTGTTCGCGTATAAGCCCAAATGTCAAATGCTTGAAACTCGAACAGAAAGTTGTTTCATTTACGCACTTCGGGGAAAAGTCATTGGTTAGAAGGCGATGACTGCTGCTGGCACTTCTGCATTGTTATAAATTCACCACACCTCGCGTAAATTAATCGGCAGCGTTACCCTATTGTTCAAGAAACCGAAACGTTTGGCTTTTATCTAATCAAAACAAACGTTATATCGCTGTTGCACTCACACTTATCTGCAATGTGCGTTGCTTGTTGTTGTTAGGTTGGTGCGTGCAAAGGACTGTGAAAAGCGCATTAAAACTTTTGTTATCGCAACCGTTGCAGCTATGCAATTGCAACCAACTGCTGGAAAAATAAACGCTTACCTTGTTGTTGGAATGCTTGCTTTTCACACCTGCACAAAAACAGGGGAAAATCAAAGCGAAGATCTATGAAAGAAACTGGCGCAAGGCGAACCACTTCAAAGCAAATTGCACTGTATTCTTGTAAGTACGCTATACGTTTTTAATTTACACTTCAACGCACTAGGCCTACTCGACGATATGTTGAAGAAAATTTAAAACTTCTGATTGACAGCAAACAAAATGCAAGCGCTTTTTCGAAATTTTCCTGCCTCTTTTCATTCGCTGCTATGAATAGCGATGTTGGCTGTGGTTGAGTAGCCGTTGCGACATGGTAAGGTGTTGCCATATAAATTCTTTTCCCTTATCCGATGTCCCAACCCGGTACAGTACGTATTAAACTAATGCCGTTCACACTGGCTCCGACACTGCTGATGCTTTTGTGGCTAGATTTAGTACTCTTTTTTATTTTATATTTGCCCAGTAATTTGCTTTTAGCCTTTAGCTTTTCTTAGGCCTTTTAAATTCGAAACAGATCTTTGAGGCTCCAAAAATCTTAACTTAATTTTAAACATTAAATTGAAAAATTTCTGCTGTTTGTGAAAAAAACACATTTTCATTTTTTAAATCTGTTAAAAGTTCAACATTTTCTGTCTGATTTGGCCGTTCTTATGCTTTACATTTTCGTTATAAAATTATCCTTTGTCTTAAATTTTTTAATTATTAATTTTTTTTTGCAAAGTTCTTCAACCGAAAGGAATTAATAAAAATTAACAACTTTCGAAAAAGCTTGAGAACGTACTTATCTTTCGAATTTAAACACATAAACACAAAAAGTACTGTTCCGATTGCCACAGAAATTATATCAACGCAATTAGGCTAAATATATTTTTCGAAAGATATCCAAAGGTTAGTTGTATTCGCTTTTATGAATTATTATTGACAATAACTGCAAAAGAGACTTATTTTCATGTTTAGCAACCCTAAATTAGTCTAAAAAAACACTTTTAGCGAAGTCCTTTTTTCTTATAAACTAGCGTAGTTAATGAATCTATTTTTTATGTTTTCTTTTAACGAGGGAACAAATTAACTTTATGGAAATTCGTTATAAAACATGGTGAAATTATACAAGGTGTTGTACGTTGTGACAAGCTGGTTTGAAACTCCCTTACTAAATGTTGTATTTTAGAAGTAGGAGGGAAACTGGGAATAAAAAAGGTCGTTTTTTCAAAAAGTACTAAATGAAGTACGCTTTTGTTTATGCTAAATGTAGAACAAAACTAGGAGAGTTGGATAGAAATAACGAAAAATATAAATTTTTAGTAGCGTTTTACCTAAAATTGTGCATATTATTGTCATTCATAAGAAATGTATATTGCGCTGTATGTGTACAAGTATACGCATGAACGAACGAATGAAGATCACCCAGGACGGCGTGCGAGAAAAAAGTATTTTTTTGGCAGTGACGTCATTTTTTCGCCACCGTGTGAATGAAACGGAATGAAACCTGTATGTGAATGAAAGAACTGATTAAAAAATGACGTCATTAACTATTATTTTTTTTCTCAAATGCAATTACAAATACACGGTTGCCTGGGTGATCTTATTAGTTGGTTCATGAGTATACGCATACATACCTATATAAATTGAATCGAAACTGTTCTTTTACTTATATTAACATTCAAAACTCAATGTTACTGCAATAAAGACTTTGATAATATAATATTTGTCCTAGTTTATCACCTTCTGATTCTAATACCGATTTAAACAAAACGCTTGCTTTATAAAGTTCTTTTTCATTTAATTTTTAAATATAATTCAAAACTACAATTTACAAATTTTCTCTCTTTTAAATTAAGTGAATAGTTTTTTGTTAATTTTTGTTATAACGTTAGATATCATCATCAGTCTTAAATATGTACATATATGTTTTAGGCAGAATTCATTATTAAAAACAATAATCACATTTTTAAGTTAAAGCACAGTTTATTGAAAAGACTAATTGTCAAAGTATGGAAAATAATTAACATTAAGTACTAAAATTAGTAATAAGTTGTTTTCCAATGAATACATATCAATTTCACTAAATTAGCAATACATTAAGTTGTTTGTACAATATTGGACAGGTGTCTCTGTATGTGTAAAAATATGAAAGAAAATACCTAGCACGACCCTCCCCGTAGCCTTCGAGCCATTTAACGAAATATTTACTGATGGCGTTCTCTTTTCTCGAAAAAATGTCACCTTCTTATATAGCAACATTATCAGAGTGCATAATTTTAAAGAAAGACCACGCAAGAAGCCTGTGAAGATGCTGAGAAAAGAGCACGAAAACTTCATAGCCCTGGCGCAGGGTGGAATTAACGCAATATTATTTCGAGAAGGGAAAGCGCTATGAGTTTCTGACGGTGTCTTCGAGTCTGGAGTTGTACCCGTTACTCTTTGAATAGTGTTTGGTTTCCTGATTACTTACAATAGTAAATAACGGCAGTAATGTGTATGAAAAAACAGGAGCCGTGGAAGTAAACCAAAGACGGAGCTGCAGCAGCAAAAATCACTGGGGAATAGATGCGTATTTACTTATAGTTTAAATCTTCCATGTAAACTTACCAAACAAAAACTGTTATATCGCCGAAAAAGCAGGATCAGTGGCAGCGAACCACAGACGGAGTTGCAGCGACAGGAAGCACTTACCAAAACAACTATAAGTCCTTGGGGAAATCTCTAAAGCGATGTTTTTTGCCGAATTAATGTTGAAATTTCTAATTTAATTTTCAGTTGCCAACGAATAAGAACAGAGTAAATGTCAAAGAATTGTTCAGTGATTGCAAATCAGTTTTGGAATAGGCAATGAGGTAGTTTAGTACTTTTTTAAAGGCGGCAAAATATAGTTATTTTAAGAGGGAAACATCGATTTAGCTAAGGGAGCCAAGATGGCGGATTAGAGCGAGAACGCTGTCAATATCCAACACCTTGTATTATTCCACCATGGTTATAAAATAAAACCAAAAAAATTTTCAATTAATGAATAAGGAAACTAGCCCTTTTCTTAGCTCTAAAATTGTTTATTTAGCCCTTTCTAGCTCTTTTTTCTGGAGATTGTAGCCCAAAATGGATTTTGTTTTCCGTCAACACTGGTTAGGGACCAAATTAAAAATTGGTTACAGTTTTATAGCCATTAAACTAAAGATCCATTATGGCATAGTTTGAGCGCCACTGATTTGTTTCGGACGGATCTGTTTTTTTGGGACGGAAAGTGAGTTTTAAAAAAATCTTTATACTTCGCAATATAGTTTGCGCCCAAATAAAAAGTGTATGCATAAAGATATTTCAATTTGTTGCAGTTTTCTGTATGTAACAAATTCGCCTTGTGTATTTAACACAATCAGCAATCGTCCAAATATAAATTTAGACGCTGAAGTACTAAATTGCCGCCGCTTAAAATGGTAGTTCGTAACAGGTTAAATAAAAAAAAAAATATTAAATTTAATTTTACGGAATTAATTTCAAATCAAAATATGGACAAAGAAACTGCATGCAGCAGAGAGGCAACATAAGCAGGAGCTGCAACATTCGAAGTTTATTTCAGATTCATTTTCGAATTACTTAGGTGGGGTGTTAGGGGTTAGTAGGTCGGTGGTGGCTACACAGTCGGCGGCGCTATGCCATTGACAGCGCAAATCACAGTACGTCTAGTGTATTTAAGCGGTGTGGTGATTTTAGTGATTTCTAAACTAAAAGTGAGCAAGTAAAAACGTGATAAAATCAGATTTAAGCAATAAGATAAATTGCAAAATAAAAATCAATAATACAGCTATATATGTATAACAAAATAAAAATTACGGTTAAGGAAAAAGTACATTGTGCTGTGCATGTACATACATATGTGTCGTATATTTGTAAAATTATGTGCCCTTGTGCATAAATATTATTGTTCGAAAAATATATGTAAAATAGCGTATATGTATGTTTGAACTTAAGTTTGGAGATTTATTTATGCATCGAAGTTTCATAATTTAAAAAACTCGTAAAACCATCAGCATTGCATAGTCAAAGAGTGGAAAAAACGTAAGCATTTTCGCCTTAATTTTTTGTTAGCTGGTGCTGTAAATTTCTACATACAACGAATTAATTGTTAAATAGTTTTTGTTACAAAAAGTCGCACTTTATTTACATGCGAAAATCATGAATCCACGCAATTTAAAAGTAAAGAACCTCTTCGAGTTAATACATACATACATATATGTACATATGTACAAGCATAAAATTCTGTGTATGCACAAGTTACTTTCCGTTTTACTTATGTAACTCATACATCCACATAACGACGACACTGACACAATGGCGGTTGTCACATCCGCATAAACAGCCATCGGTCGACATTGTCCTAAATCCGTTTACTGCTAATGGAAGCACGTGTTAGCTTCGATAGAACTTGGATTACATAAACAGTGAAAGTAAAAGTAAAGAAATGTTAAATATGAAAGTGAAAATAGCAAAGTTGGGCCAACTCTGTTAAACGACAAGCGATCTGATGCAAGATGTACTATAAACTGTGCTATTGAGAATGTATGTATGTATGTATATTCATTATCAAATATTCCACAAAGGGTTCTTACGCTGCTCAAAGGAAAATTGAAGCGCGTTGAGTGTTTTTCTTTTGTAAGTCGGGAGGAATATTGATTGAAGTCTGAAGGTATCAGGAGGATTTTTCTAAAACTGTGTCTTTCCCCATGGAGAAATACTCCTCTAGTCAGTGATGGACATACATAGTTACACAAGTACTTTTGTATTTGAAGCGCCAATTTTGGGTTCTAAATATCCAAATACCTAGTACTAGGCAACTAAAGAGCGAAATACACCACACAAGCGGTTTGACAAACCAAGCGAAATTTCCCTTTGCTTCAAGCCATTTGTGCTGTGTATGGGGGTGTTTGAAGGTTTGACAAACCGCCGTCAAACCTTCAAACACCCCCATACACAGCACAAATGGCTTGAAGCAAAGGGAAATTTCGCTTGGTTTGTCAAACCGCTTGTGTGGTGTATTTCGCTCTTTAGTTCACCTAAACTCACCTCAGCTCCAATGAACTCAACTCAGCTCACTTCATCTAACCTAAACTTACCTCACCTCAACTCACCTCTATTTACCTAACTTCAATTCATCTTTTGGCCACGAGAATCCCGAAATCCGTGAAATCCGTGAAATCCTCGAAAATAGTCCCTAAAATCCCTATGTAGTACCAAAATAGTCCATAAATCTTAAAATAGCCCCGAGAATCTCGAAGTATTCTCGAAAGTCGCGAAATAATCCCCAAACAGTTCCGAAAATCCCGGAGTAGTCCCATCAGTGGCGGATCCAGCGGGGGGTTTTGGATGTTAAACTACGTGTCAGTCAGCGGCGGAAGNTAGTACCAAAATAGTCCATAAATCTTAAAATAGCCCCGAGAATCTCGAAGTATTCTCGAAAGTCGCGAAATAATCCCCAAACAGTTCCGAAAATCCCGGAGTAGTCCCATCAGTGGCGTATCCAGGGGGGGGTTTTGGATGTTAAACTACGTGTCAGTCAGCGGCGGAACCACGGGGGTGTTTTAATATGGTGCATATGTATGTATAATATGGCGTCTATGTATTCCGCCATTCTGGAGTCCCATAGACCTGAAATAGTCCCGCAAATCCCGAGGGAGAGGTAATGCTGACTCCGAACAGTTTCCATTAGAAGTCCTATACACTGAGGTTTACGATATGTAGCAAAAAATAAATAATAAAAAAAAATTTTATTCGAAAACGAAAAACCGCCTGTGCACTAGATATCTCAAAGTATAATAAAAATTAAGGTGCTAAAAGAAATCTTGCGACGCGGTAATAATTTGCAACAAAAATAAGCATGCCAACAAATCGAGTTAATTAGAGTGCAAGCTTCTATAAATAATTGATCATTAATAAATGAGGGCAATGTAAACATGTACAAAGTTGTATACCTAATGTATCATATGTATACATTAGGATGGTTCATTATTTGATTTTCCCAAAATTGCTTTTCGAGTTATTCGAAAAAAGGCAATTTGAAAAAAAAACGGGTTTTAGTTTTTTTTTTTTAATCGGTAAAAACGGGTTAGACCGGATATTTGCTTTCGATTTTTCGCATTTGGACAACGCTTACAGTTAGAAATGAAAGCAAAAATGGATTAATTAATTAATTAACTAATGTTCTACGTGCAAAATAAATACATCCACGAAATGTTGCGCAAATTTTTAAGGTTCACTACCAGTGTTTGGAAAAATTAAATTTTTTTAATCGCAAGAATTCGAAAAAAAAATTTAAATGAAATCTAATATATTTGACATATTATTAAAACGTAGTCATACAGTATACATACTATGTATGTATATTAGGGTGGTCTAAAAAAAAGTAATGTCGAAATTTTATTGCTCTCACAGCTGGTATTGCTCGAAACCGAAAAAATAGACCCGTTTTTTCTTTTTATTTTGAAATGAAAAAAATATTTATAGGTCGCTTAAAGCGCTCAAAGTCTTCCATGTATTTTATACATACAATTTTTCGCAGAAATGGTATAAAATTTAAAACCAAATATTTTTCGATCGGAAACTTTGTTTCTCTTCAGGAGACTTCCAATAATAATAATAAATTTTTAGTACTGACTATTTTTTAAAAATTCTCCAAAAATGCAATGAGATACACATAAAAAATCGTTAATTTAAAAGAATAAACAATTGAGTATTATTACAGAGTAGCGGAAACCTCAGGTTTTGAAATTACACAAAAAAATTATGATTCTGTATACCGTTTTTCCAGATCAACTAATTTTCCAAAGAAATTTTAATTTTCATGAAAAAAGGAAGACAAGAAAAAGTAACAAATCTTTTTTTTTATTTTATTCATTTCTTTTGAAAACGAAAATTAAGCTACTAACGATAAAAATCGAATGTGAATGGTCAAATGAAAATGTGCAATAAGTTTTTGTATGAAATAGGAGAATGAAATAATATATAATAGTAATATCTTACTCTCCCAAAGAGAGAAACTTACTAAGTTTTGCGCGAACAGAAAATCCCCGTACATGGCGTTTGAGTAACATTTTCAATGTTAAAGTTTGATTTTTTTCATTCATAATGTAAACTTAAAAAAATATCTATCTTGGGAAAAGGACTTGATGGCGTTTTTTTTGTGTCAATTTATTGGAAGTGACCTGTAGAGAAACAAAGTTTTCTGATCGAAAAATATCGATTTTCAAAAGTTGTATTTCATTTCTGTATATTTTTTAATCTCAATTATATTTTTCGATATAGAATCGAAATCGGATTGAGGGTGTGTGAGCATTAAAATTCAGACTTTACATAATTTACATTAATTTTGGTCCCGCCTTAATGTATATTATATGTATGTTTGTTTATAAATATGTATGTATCTATATATGTGTGTATGTATGCGCATACGACAACGTGTTTAAACTAGCGTAGCGAGCTTTTGATTTCAGCAATCTATAAATAGCATGCAAATTACATTAATATTTTGCAAACAAAATTATTGCAATAAACAAATAGGCAAAAACAAAATACATATGTATTTATGTACATACATAAGAATGTACATTTAGGGCCGTTTGCACCATGTCTAGTTAATTCTAACTCCCAGTTAAACATCTTTATCGACGTTATCGACACCCATCATATAACATGTGATCGATAAAGCAGTTAACGTGCTTAACTGAAGGATTTACCTCCAGTTAGCGTTAACTAGAGATGGTGCAAACGGCCCTTAACCACTTAAACATGCAATCATTGCGCTATGAAGTAAATTTGTTTTTTTTTTTGTTTTTATTTTATTTATGTATTTGCAATTTCGAAAAATGTCAGAGTTCATTTTCGAAGTGGGTGGCAGTTATGTACATGCATTGGCCGAAGGTGTTGAGCGGTCGTCACCGCTGCGTAGCATGTCACTCAGAAAAGGTGAATTTGGCGCAAGTGTGTTTAGTCGAAATTTATCCGTGGCAGTGAATGGTATTCTTGTGGTAGTGCAAGCGATTATTTTGGCCGCTAGCCTAATTATGAAAATAAGTAGAAATAAAAGAAAGTATCAAAACATCGACTGCTGCTTAGTTTGATTTAAGATTTAGTACAAGTGTGCTACCTAAAATTTGTGAGTTTTTATGTAATTTCTTTGCCGATTTTAAATTTGCGAAATTCGGTGTATTCGGTGTAAAGTCATGTCACGTGGTTGTAAATATTTTCAATGTGCGATATTTGCAGAAAAATATGTGTGCATTAGTGCTTACATGTAGGTACATACATAACTATGTAAATGAATATAGACGGATGTAAAAACAATGTTGGAAAATGTATACATAATACTCTAAAAACAACATACAACTATTGTTATATACATACAAATTAATGACGTTCATTTGCTCTAGGTCTGATCTATGAACATGATTTATTAAAAATTTCCTCAAAACAAATACATTAGTATACGTTTTCAGTAACAGCCAGAGTTGCCATAGACACATTTTTT
>NW_016157587.1:17910-40761 GCF_001687245.7 Rhagoletis zephyria | reverse complement strand
AAAATAAAAATAAAAATAGGGCTTTCGCTTATATTCTCATTGAGTTCTTTTCACTTAGAAGTATGTAAATTTGTAAAATTTTGGAAAAACCCTTTTTTTCTTAGTGTGTGATTTCGTTTTTGACTTGGATATGCTCTTAACCATACCACGTATTCTACGTTTAAATATAGCGGCTGTATCTCCGATACAGCCTGCAGACCAAGACGAAGGCGCTGGACTGTTCCTTTTTTTTCTTCTTTTTTTTTTTTGCTCATTAATAATTCACAATAAGCAATTATTATCTCTGTATGCTGGTCATTGAGCAATGAACAGTATTGTCAAGTAAAATTAGTTGAATATAGATTTATTTATGATAAAACCAAAATTAAAAATTTAAAAAAAAATTTCTTTAATGTGGAACACTTGGAATTAAATTGAAAAATTTTATAATGACAAATTAATTTCCATATGGCATTTTTTAAATGTCGACAATTTTTAGTAATTTGAGTGCCTAGTGGGAATTCGGCATAAGGAGCTAAGGAGTAAATGAATTTTCTTAGCCCTTTGCTTCTCGAAGTCATTGCTGCTGTGCTCTTCTTCGCTCCGAAGCAATATGTTTTAAAAGTTTGTGTTTTTACGAATCTTCACTAATCGAGTATTAGACTATGGCTGAACGTTTGGCTCGACTTCGGCAAAAGATTTTACTTTCGGTGACCCATCTTTGCTCGACTCGACTTCGGCAAAAGATTTAACATTCATTCGGGTCTAGATATGATGCGAGACTTTTAAAGAATTAGCCACGTACATATCGCACACCGCCTTCAAAAGAGTCACAATTCAAAATTTGCAATTTTTGAGATTATTTACCTTTCAGCAAAAGCTGTAGCAAATTTTTTTTATAATTTGTTAAAAAACCTAAGGTAAGGTCGCCCTTGCCCATATGATTATCATGTGCTAAGAAATACTTTTTCGCATTTTCTGACAAAAGGTATTATTTTGAGTTGTGACTCTTTTGAAGACGGTGTGCGATATGTAGACATATACAAAGTATGTACACCAGTGCGTATGAGCGATGTTAGTTCGGTGCAAAATGATTCAAACATCCTTAATACGCATAGTGATGTGGAAAAATTGTTTGCCTGTAAATAGGGATGAAACGATACCATGCAGGTATCGATATTTTTACTTGGAAGTAGTATCGAAAGAAAATTTCGATACTCGAAAATTATCGATGCCTACATATATTGATACTTTTGACTATGAAGGTATTCCATAAGAACTGAGTTAAACTTTATGTTTTTACGGAATAAGTTCATCATACTCTGTGAATCCCAAACTACAATTAATAAAAGTTATAATGTATAAATTGAAAATAAATAAAACACCATTACATAGCAAAACGATATGTTTAGTGATGAGTGGTATATGTATAACGCAGATAATATATTGGAAAAGATTACTAATGGTTTTACAAAAAAATTCGCCAAAGTAATTCAGTAGATAATTTTCGCCCAAAATTGTTCTTTAATTTATTTTCGGGCAAAACTCAGGATAAGGCCATTGCAAAGCAAAAATTACTTTAGAATCGGCTTTCGATACGAGTATTTTTTCGATACCTACTAAGTACTTGGTTCAAAAGTATCAATGCCAAAAATACTTGGTATCGAACGAAAAGTATCGAGTATATACTTGTTTTTACTCATATCGTTTCATCTCTACCTGTAAATAAAATCGAAAATAGGGCTCGATATGTAGGTATTTAATTTTAAATTTCCTGCAAATTGATTTGTGTTTTGCTTTCCAATTTATTTTATTTTTTGCCTAGCAACTTCCAAATGTCCAGTCATACAACATTGCTGTTGAAAGTCCTCACAAGCAGGTATTATTTATATGTATGTAAAATGATATTGGGTAATCGGTTAGTGCCTAAAGAAGAACGAATTGAATCGCCACAAAATGATGGAGATGTACATACATATGTATGTATGTATGTATGTATGTACTATCGTTGGAGTGTTTTGCAGCTTGTGCGCAATTTAATCAAAATTTCCCCCATTCAGCGCTAAGCATTTGCTTTCATGCTCAATCGTTTGTGATTTCATTGAAAGCCATTTGAAATGGCAAGTATATTGGTGACCACAGCATCACTTCTCTACTCTTCTTTTCGCCTCGTTGTGCTTTAATTTTTAGTGCCCATTTCAACTTGTCAGTAAATTACGAATGGATAGTAGCTATTTGTCTTAAAAAAGTTAACGCTTGCGTAATTGCTTTATGGTGTATTCTCACTTAGTACAGCAATTTAGCGATTGGCCTCTTCATGTCAGTCTTGAAAAAAAAAACGGTAAAATCAAAACAAAAGAGAAAGAGCTGCAGTACGCACTTGAAAAATTCTCTCAACTTGCCTTTGTTCAATTTTATCGTGAATAGTCATCTACTTTATACTAGCACGGTATGGAAGAATTCTACGTTAATTGCTTTAGTTAATTTGGCGTTTCTAAGAGAAGATTAATGCTATTCGAGAAGGATTTACCATGATGGGCAATCAGATACTGAAGATATATAGGTAGAATGAGTGTGGTACATCTAAGTGGGCACACGGAGAATTCAAGCTCTTCGATTGCTAATTGCTCATTTGGGTACAACTCAATACTAGAGGTGCAAAACTATCGATGGCACTATTGATAGTATCGATGTTTTTTATTTTTCCCTACTATCGATTGTTTTTTGGTCCTATCGATAGTCCGACAGACATGTAATTCAGTATTTATTTTAGTTTTATTTCTTCTTTTCTTTTCATTTCTCTTAAATATCCAAGTTGAACTAAAAATTTGGTTGCTACTTTTTTAAAAGAGTAATGTCAAATTTCGAAAATGACGGAAAACCTTGCATCTTTTAAAATACTGCTAAAAAACTGATACAAATTAATTTATACAAAAACTTTCAATATTATCTATCTACTATTTAATAAAAGGTAGATAAAAACCATTACTTCTCAGATAAAAAATGTTTCCTTCTTCTAAAAGTGAAATTTACTTAATGAATGCCTTATATATGTCGGGGGATATCGAAAACCACAAATATAAAATTTCAGTACGCCTAATTTTATTCCATTTCAATTCAATTTAAATTTTCAATAACTTTACTTCTAACTTAAAGGTTAAACAATTAAAAAAGTGTCCAGCAGTTTACAAGGTTATCGAAACGTAATTTCGGAATATATTCTTAAGGAAATCTTCATACGAAAATTGAGCCAAAAGCATATAAATACGATACTATCGACGATATATCGATAGTTTTGAAAATAATATCGAAAACTATCGATGGCCTGACTATCGATAGTTTTGCACCTCTACTCAATACGAGATCACTGCGGAAGATTCTAAGTCTGGCGCCAAACAATTATTCAAGCAGGGATAGCTATAAAAACACACATAATACAAATTTAGTATATATATTCTTCTACGACAGATTTTCTAAATATAGTTCTCATGATATCAATTATCTTTCTATATTACATATAAGCAATTACTAACCGGCAATTAATTTATATTTTATTGCAGCTTGATTAATT
This sequence comes from Rhagoletis zephyria, assembly GCF_001687245.7. NCBI lineage: Eukaryota > Metazoa > Arthropoda > Insecta > Diptera > Tephritidae > Rhagoletis > Rhagoletis zephyria. The sequence goes on along the minus strand of NW_016157587.1, from coordinate 37,211 downwards.
TCAATTAAACAACCAATAAACCTAAATACACTCGCCTTTAATCATCATCGTTGCAGTGTAGCCTTAAAATTTTTGAAGTCAATTAGCGCGCACCGCCGCACATACATACGTACATAAATATATCAATCAAAAATTGCCGCCAATCGTGTCACAAAAAGCCGTGTTCATTCGTGGAGGGCAAAATTTCCCATTTCAGCTATCGCTAAACCATGCAAACTGCTGTCGACTGCAATGGCAGCAACGGCAGCAATAACAAAAACAGCAACGCCACAACAACCACCACAATCATGGAGAGCAGCAATGTCAGCGTTGATGCCTGCAGTGAACTCCTGTCACACGATGTAACACCGTCACGTTCAACGCCAGCCGTTCTGTTAACGCCGGTAGCAATGCTGGAACAGACGAGCGTGCTGCGCCATCGCTTGCAAGTGGGTGTCGGTGTCGGCCACAGCATCGGCACCTCGGCCATGAATTACGGCTGCCCGGCCACTGTGGGCGCGACAACAGCACACAAAGTGAGCACAGCAGCCACTACACTCATCGACATGGCCGAATACATGGGTAGCAATGTTGAGTGTATGTCCGTGACACCATCACCTTCGCCACAAGCGTCACCATCTAAGAAAGCAAAACAGAACTGTGCCGACACTTCTACGACGTCAACTGCAAAGCCAAACGTCTCGTACGCCGCAATAAACGCTGACGCTGCGGCGGCGGCGTCTAGTCAGGCGTCTAGTCAGTGTTCTACTTCCAGCAGCAATTCGAGTTCAAATTCCTCTACATCATCTGTGATCGCATCACCAATTAGCATTAAGCGAGATGTGGCGCGTCGACGAGCGCTAGCAGGAGAAGTGGGTGACGGTGACGTTGGCGTTGGCGTTGGCGTAGTCATTGGCAGTGGCAGCAACGCTGATGCTGCACACGTTACAGCAGGTGATATACTAGATTTAAGTGGCAAAGATTGTGCCGAACGACGCGATGCACTAGCAACCAGAGGGCTTCCACTTCATGCCGCATACGAAGAACACGTGACGTTCTTCACACCAACGACACCAATGTCGCTGCCATCACTATCGTCTTCAATGAGTTCATTGTCACCTTGTACGAATTCGTCGAATGCATCGACGCCTGCAACTTCGTCGTCGTTAAGTTCGACGGCGTTGTCGTTACGTTCGACGGCGTTGACGCCGGGAACAAATTCATCGAAATCATCGCCATCGCACTCAACAACGAAATCACCCGCGTTCACTTCCGCTATACAGCTGCAGCATTGGGAGGATATGCCGAAATATTTACAGTTCAACCCGTATGTGCTCAACGGTTACCGTCCATTGACAACATTCAGAGGCTGCCTGCTAAGCTTGTTCTATTGGCACAACGAAACGGTCAACATACTGACGCATGGTAAGTGGAAGAATTTAAGTGAGAAAGGGGGTATATAAATACGTCTGAACCGCCAATTTGACTATATTTGATTGTATAATTCAGTGAGAAGCACTCATTGTATGGCTAAATTTATATATCATGAATTAATTGCTCTTCTCAATATAATAGCCTATTTCCACCAGAAGCTTAACTGCAGTTAAGAGCACAGGTAGTTTGCAATAATTTTAATATGGGGTTTGTTACTTTTTGCTTTTTTTCTTTCGTTTTCTTGTACTTAACATAAGCAATTACCCCTTTCTAATGCTCGGTGAAAACGAACTATAATATTGTCTTTTTTCAATTGTACTCACTTTCATCTTGATAGGCACCGTAGCGAAGCTATGTCTGCGCGTTAATTAGTTTACACAAAACGTATGTACAATGTATTTGTGTGTGACACCAAGCACGCACACTCACACTTACTTAAACTTTGGAATGCATTTAAACTTTTCTAACTGTTGGTTAGTTACGTGGGCGGTAACCTTTGGCAACCGTACGGATTTTCAACTAATCGATGAACACAAATCGCTTTGGCATTTGCTTGCGTTGACTTTTTACAGTTCGTAACCTTGAAAGCTGTCAGGGGAAAAGTGGCAGGCAATGGCAAATTCACATCAAATAAGTGCTGCTAATAAAAAAGTGTGTTTGTATTGACTCGTTAAGTGAGAAGATGGCGCTTGCGAAAATGCTGTAATTGGGGCATTCACAAGGCAGTGGTGTAGCCAGATGGGCCGGCGGGTGGGAGGGTGGAATAGATCACCCCCTTCGTCAATAAACTATCGTTTTTTCTTTTGGTTTATAAACACAATACCATTTTATACTTCTGATTTATCATTTTTTATTTCAGACTAATCACCGTTAACTGACTATGCGCCTTTTTTTAAGTAATCTGTTACTTTAAAGCTAACTTTATATTGAATGGTTGCATTCAAATTTATGATTGTGTCTAAAGTAAAGCATCTCATTATCGGTTTTAAGTTTGTATACAACCAAGTAACAAAAACCGATAATAGAAATGCTTTACTTTAGCGTTATTTTTAAACCAACTTTTAAACATAACGTGAGCTTTAAAGTTAAAGGTTACTTCAGAAAACGGCGTTAAAAGTTCTTTAGAAATAATTTTCGAAAAACGTTCATGAGAAATGTCACACGAAAAAAAAAAAAATATTACTGACAGAAAAATTTTTCGCTTTCCTTCTCGTACACACTGATGAGTGAAATATTTTATGAAATTGAATAATAATTTCAGGACTTAGTCTAATTTTTTGTGGCATTTTTTCCAAATGTAATTTAATGAACGCAGCGAGTTTTCCGATAAAACCTTGACTGCTACTCCCGTTAAAATTCACGCGCCTTCGAAATTCTTATTATTTATTGATGAACTATCTATCTTTTTTGGAAGTCGGTTAAAAATAGGAAAAATTGAAAAACTATGAAACCGTCTGATATTTTTTTAAAAGGAATTTTATACATTAGTTATTTATCTATGTTAAAAAATTTCTTTCGCTAATATAATTCATAATTGATCACATTCCGGAGTAAAATGTCCCACCAGTCACAATGTAGTGGCTCTTATGCACTAAATATCATGAAAAAAAAAATATATAAAAATGTGACTTTCAATACAAATAATAAAACAATGAATCATTGTCTGTCATCATTTTAATTGCCATTTAGCGAATGTTTAAACCTCATCAAAACAAAAGAATACGCATTACGAGAAAATTTTTTCTAAGTTTAATTGGTTTTGCTTTAGTTAATTTGATCTAATAAAATATTGCAAAGGCCATCTAAACTCAAATAATTCCGAAGAAATTATTTGTTTGTGTAAACAAAAAAGAGATATATTTTATTATTCCTAAACACTATCGAATATTTAAATAAATAAATTACAAATTTTTCCTGGAACGGCTTATGGGAATTTAAAACTCACGATAAAAGTTGCTATTTTTCAAGCGTATGTTTAGTTCCCACCAAAATATTTTCTTTCAATTCGGTAATTCGTAAGCTACATCGCTGAGAAATAAAATACTATTGAAAAGTGTTGCCACCTGTTTGATTTTAGTTAACTTATGCACAAATTATGTATATGAAATATTCAGGGTGAATTAAAATTAGAGAAACCGAACTATGCGAGACTTCTCTTTACCCAGAAACGGATTTGATGAAATTTGGCTTATAACTGTGACTAATATTCTGAATATTTTTTTTAGATGTTTGAAGAGGGTTGGCATCTGTTTAAAATCTTTAATACAATTAATAATAAATAAGATTTTCTGTGATTAAGTGACGTGAATTTATTTATAAAATAATATAAATATTTGGAAAAATTCCTTAAAAAAATGGCTGACTTATTCGCATCCTCATAAAACTTTAGTTACGTTCAGCGTTGCCAGGTTGACTAGCGATTTTAACGTAATTTGGGCGCCTTTTTTGCAAATTAAGAAGTTTTTCGGCTCAAATATGACGTTTTTTTGGTACTAAAGTACCAGTAAAGTACTTTTTGATTTTAAGGACAAAATAGATTTTTAGAAAAATAAATAAAGTCAGAAGACAGCCCCAAAAGAAAAAGGACTGTCCTTTGAAATAAAATACGGGCAGTCACCGTTATTATGATCGAAAAATATAAATCCAAAAATAACGATTATTTTTTATCGAAAAATAAAAATCCAAAAATAGCGAATACTTTTTATCGAAAAATAAAAATCCAAAAACAACGATTATTTCTTATCGTTAAAATAAAAAAGAATAACAATTATTCTACATCGACAAAATAAAAATTGTGTAAACGGTTTAATTTGATCGAAAAGATATAGATCGAATTTTTAACTGTTAAATTATGGTTTTTCTTATAACTACCATAACCGGTACGGCCGGCCTCTGCTTAACTGCCCACTAGAGCTAAAATATTAGTACATATATCCACTTGTCACCGTCAATCCTAGATGCATATGGGTTCAGTTTTTAAGTATCCAAAAAATTTTTTAACAGGCCAAAAAGTTTTGTTACATTTTTTACTCTCCATTGTGTTTAGCTGTTCTCGAAAAACTCTACGAAAAATCTTTTGAAATTTTAATCACTTAGTATCTTCAACGTTCGTTGCACTTTGTGCAGTATGATCTTTTTTACGTTGTGTTGATCATTTCTTATATTCAATTACGCACATAAATTGTATAGAATTGTATATATTTACTTAATTAGACCAATGCACTCAAAATCATTTTAGTATAAAAAAAAATCTCGTTTCTCAGCGTCACCAAAGCTAATCAATGCTTTTTATATGTATGGATACATATACATATATTTTCCAAAGTAAATCGTTTTATTTTTTAAAAGCTCGTTTTCAAAATACACAACGTTGCGTATCAAAATAATGGGCTTATTCACAGGGATATGTATGTAAATATACATATTTAATTAATAATCAAATTGATGTACACATTTGCCGGTGCACATTTAACATACAAACATACATACATTTCGATACTCTAAAATTTTTTGCATCCATGTTCATCGTAAAATAATCACAAAATAATAAATATGAATTTTATAAATTTCCAATAAAAAAAAATTAAAACAAATTTACAGTCTATTTTAGTTTTAAAAAACTTTTTACACCACATACTAGGTATGCATTATTTTTTTTTTTAACTAATAAATTTGGCATTTATGCTTTGGATTCATTGGTGCATCATCCGCGCAACTAAATGCAGCTGCAAACTCCTTAGAATTCGAAAGTGGCCCGATTACCCTGAACTCTCCCGGCACATGCTGATCTGTAGATGTTTGCAGATTCTTCACCTCAGGATGCGCATCATTGCACCAAATTTGTGCAAAGCTAATAAAGAACAATTGCTTGAAGTCGTAGGGAAAGTCAGGCAGCTTCTCGTTCATCTTTTCATTATGCGCACGTTTTGCATCCTCATACCAACGCAGATAGGCTTGATAGGCCAGCCGCATGCCACCATTGTCGGCGATATTTTCCGACTGTGAAACACTTTTGGGCAAAAAGCGTCCGCCATACTGATACTTGCTGTATTGATTGCTGAAGCACTCAGTACGATTAAGAAAGATTTCCGTTGACTTCGCGTCCCACCAGTCACGACTGTTGCCATCCTTGTCGAAACGGCGTCCGGTGTCGTCGAAGGCGTGTATGAGTTCGTGACCGACCAGGGCACCCAAAGTGCCAAATTTCACTGCTGTCGGATAGATTTCACTCCATAGCAAGTAGGGCTGCAGTATCGATACCGGCACCTTGATTACATTCTCAATGAGTATATTGGCCGGTGTGTATGACAGTATTTCACCAGCTTCGATTGGCTTGGGTTTCTCATGCAATTTGGCGTACGATCGCTTTGTGTCCAACTCCAATATAGCCAGCACATTTGCCAGATAGTCATTGTTGTTGGTCACCAGCGAGCCAAACTCTTCGGTGAAATTGTGATCTGCGTATGAGTTGATTTCCATTCTAAGTGCCTCCAACTTCTCGAGCGCATATTGACGCGTCGGCTCGGCTATCCAATCCAGCTTGCCTGAAGTTAGCGTGCTTTTGAAGCTCTCCTTAAGCTCTTTCCACATATACTCGACATCGAGCTCAGTTTTTCTTGTGCTATATCTGCGATACACCATGTTATCCACATTTTTGGCGAAATATGACTTTGTCTTTTCGATGCAGGTTTTCTTCTGACTGCGCGGCGACTTATCAATGTCCAGCATATAATCGGAGATTAATGTGTAGAAAATGAAATTGGCCACCACTTCCTTTGGTGTCTCTGGCATAATTTTCTTCAAATTTCGCTGATATACATCGGCATACTCATACAATGGGTCGGTGATTAATTCACCTAACGTTATGTTCACTAACTTCTTAATGTCTATAACTGGAGCGTATTTGGCTTGCATCAGTTCGACAGTTGTTAGCTTAGACAAATCGTCCAGGCTCTGGCCCAGTGTGTCATCAATCAACCCCTGCGCCAATTTCACTTCAAAATCAACAATATCATTTGCTGTCTTGGTGGCAAGTTGAGCATCCATTCCTAAAAATTTCACAAGCTCCTTGCGTATCTTCCGCTTGTAGCTATCCCTATAGACAGCAGTCGAATCATCTAAGTACATCGCGCGACTCTCTAATGGCAAATCGGCTTGACCAATGTAAACTCGATTTATGCTGTTGTCTTTAAAATCGGCCATTATGTCCATGCCAATTATTATATCCTTGCCATACTTATGCGCAATTTTCGCAATAGTTGTCACCCAATCGAACTTCTCCGCATTCCAATTGGCGCCGCTGAGCGCAGGCATTTCACCAAATTCAGCGATTATATCACTTAGTTTTTGCTTATATTTATCCTTCAACTTGACCAAATTAACGCAAGAAACGAAAAAGTTCTGCACTTTATTGTCGATGACTGTGTAGTTGAATTCCGTATCGTTGGTTAGTAGCTTCTCCACCTTGCGATCGAGCAGTTGGCTTAGCTCCTCAAAAAGACCGGTGGTCAGATGTTCGATTGTAGTTGCCGGATTTAGACGTGTCCATTTTCCGCATGCGAATTTGTAAAAATTATTGCAAGGTTCAACGTCTCGATCCATGAGATTAACGATCGAAGCCGTCTTGCAACGTCGCATTGTTGCAATGGTCGATGCTGTTAGCTGTTCGGGTATATGTGTAAGACGACTTGGATCCACTTTTGCGGCTAAAGTGTCTGCGAAAGCTATGAGCATACAACTTAGATAAAACGAATATTTTATTAACGAATTCATATTGGCGCCGCCACGGTCGAGAAAAAGTTTAACAAACGCGTTGTTGAATAATCGAAAGCCGAATCGCAACTGTTTGACTCAAGTCAGAATCAAGCAAATGTTTTTGAGATCAGCGGAGCTATCCCCGTTTTTTTGTCTTTTCTTCACCGGACATATGAGTGAGTGCTCTTCCAAGCGTTGTATGTGCATACGAACATAAAGTACACATCTGTGTTGTGACGTGACTAACATGGGGCTGCCGGGTTATCGTATCGGCATTGTAGGAATGAATGAAGCCAAGCCAGCGGGCATTGTAATGCCCATACGGATGCTTGTGTGTATAATTTATGTGAATACCCTGCAGGAAATTTATCTAACTATAAGCTAACTTAAAGTTGATTAGGAAGGAGCTAAAACTCACTATTATCTGTATATTTTCTTTGACGAAAGCTAACTATATTTCTAAGGCGATGGCCGCGAAATAGTCAAGGGTGGTTACCTCTGCATCAGATGTAGTCAAGGGTGGTTACCTCTGCATTTGATGTAACTAACTAATTTTGGACATAAAATACCAAAAGGAAAAACAAAATATTTTAATTTTTTTTTTTTTTTTAATTTTTTTTTTATTATATTTCATATTTGCTTACATATACTGCTGTAGGTAGTCCCATATTCGAACTCCGTCAGACATAACTTCAAAATGATAACATGGAATTTCGATCTTTCTTTTATTTGTCCTCAATTTGAAAAAGTATTTGCGAAGTGCAGGATGTTTAAATAGAAACGCGTTTAATGAAAAAAAATCTCCTGCATTACTTGTCAACTAGTTTCAAGTTAGCTTTTTGTGGCTAACTACAAGTTATATATTTTATAGAAATCCCGCAAAAAAGCTATTTACAAGTGGGTTATTTTTTATCAACTGATAATTTTTTCCTGCAGGGTATGTGTATATACAAACATACATACGTATTTGCAAATGCTAAGTACATTTGCGCTTGGCCACTTACTAATACTGCAAAATATTGTATTTTGATGAATAATAATTAGTAAAAGCGAAATGTTGTTGATACGACTCTAATGGCTGATTTCATTTTGTTGTTTTTTTTTCATACAAACACTTCAATAATCAGTAAAGCTACACTAGACAAAAAAACAAACAAAAAGTACATCGCCTTTGGATAAATCAATTAAAATGCGACTTGAGTGCTCACTAAAAAGTTGTTGGAAATAAAAATAGCCTTTGTTCATTAAAAAAAACGTCAACTATAATCCGAATTCGGCTTACGATATGTTAACGATAGCAAAACAATTATGTCATTTTGACATATGTACCTCATTTCATATTCTTACGGCTACACATGTTTGGCCGAGCGCAAGAAAGCACGCCAGCTTCTTCTATTTCAAGTAATGCCAATTGCAGCCAGGTGAAGCCAAATCCTTCTCCTACTAGTTTCTCCGCCGTCGCAGAGAAGGCATTGCTCTTCCTCGCGATTCTCACCGGTTTTCATACTTTCAGGACTGGAGCGCTTGTGTCTATTTGCGCGACATGTCCGCACACGCACGACATCGCACATCGGCCGTAGAACCTTTCTCTAAGGGCTGCCTTATCAGATCAGCACGGATATGACGAGAGACTTGTAGTATTTTTTTTTTTTTTTACGTTCGTAGGGAGACTCAATTCGCTTAGCAGCAACTGTGGGCAAGATTATTCGTTGGAATTTAAAGAGCAGTGTTACTATTGAAATTTTTCAAAAACTCGCAAAAAAATTTTACCCTCTGAAAAATGGAGGGAAATTCTGTTTATTGAAAAGCGCAAAAATATGACCTACCAAATCGGGGATGTTCTACCTTCTGGTGGTATTACCAACTTTCGTTTACGACTGCAAGTGAGTTAAACAGACCATTAAAGTCTATCTTCAAAATATTTCTGAAAAATATCAAAATCAATTTTTTTTTTATACATAAAAATAGTTTTGGACAAGTAATTTTTAAGCAAAAAACAAAACCGACTTAAACTCGCATATAAAAATTTAAAAGTACCGTTAATTTCTTCGTGATCTAATGATCGGATCTAAACCAAATTAGTAGGACACGACCTGTGAGGTACCACCTTTCCGCTAAAAAAAAAATAATTATAGAATTTAAAAAAATGTCCGACGAATTGATAACTTCTATTTGCATGTATTTATATTCAAATTGTAACTTTGATTTTTATTAATGCCTGCAAAATAAAGAGTGAAATTACCGATTATTTTGTGCTAACCGGTGCGGTTTATGATTTATTCACATGTGTATACACTTAAACTTGTCTTCAGTAGCCATAAATGTAAGTAAGTAAGTAAGTACTTAAGAAAGTAATAAAATACGCAGATATTAGGTATTCACTTGCAATTTTAATGAGTTACAATGTAATTTGTTTATGTGTATATGCTATGTATGCCTACAGTAATTATAATTCTATATGTATGTATGTACTACGTAGTACGTCTAAGCCACTCAACTTTCTGAAAACCAGTTTATGTCATACTCAGCCATGGCAATTAAATATTTAAGTAAATGAAAGCGTTTACGACAGCGTAACAAGTTTTCTTAAAAAGGATAAGTATGCATAAAAAATCTTTAATAAGCTGTGTTTAACATACGAAAATTTATATTAAAATTAAAATAAATAAATAAAAGTGAGTAGAACTGCGTAGCTGTTTACAAAATTTAAAGCGATATGTATGTATATACATACACACATATGTAAGAGTATATATGTATGTATGTACGTACATTAGAGTGATTGAGTCGGTTTTTCCAAACCGGTTGGCACTGCTTTTTTTTATATCTATAGGCGGTTATTTTGAAATCTTGGTTTTTTTGAATATCGAATAAACGGTATTTTTTTATCGAACAAACCGGTTTTTTTCATTTCATAAAAATCTTGGCCACTCAATAAAAATTTCGAGTTTTTCGACGTTTTCAAGGCTTTTTCCAATTTAAGGGAAACCCCTAAATCGTTTTAAAATCATATCATATTTAATTCCATGTTTGGCGCATAAAAATTTTCTACTTGTTCTACACTCGAAAAGGTTTTCGCTCTTTCAATTGTAGTCACATCTTGCAACTTTTATTTCTGCAACTGATTTCCGAAAAGTGACAGCAAGGCTGGCTGGCTGTTCCCACATCGAAATAATATTTCTCTTTCTCAATTTGACAGCGAATTACGTGGAAAAATTGGAAATATTGCCACGTCTGACACGCTCTTTGTTGGAAATATTTTTATTTTAATAGTTGGTCATGACTTCGTACTAACATAAGATATTTCACTGTATGAAAACTAAATAAAATAATACCGTTTTATAAGGGTTTTTTCTTTATTTCAAAATCGGGAACCGGTTTTTTAAATTGCACTTTTTCGAATAACTCGTAAGCCGAGTTTGGAAAAAAGGCAAATATTCGAACACCCTAACGCGCATACATACATAAAATACGTCAATAGATGCGGCTTCAATGCTTTCATTATCGCTATTAATGAACTGTTATCAATAGACTGCGGTTTTTATGCAGAATATGGAGCCTAAAAATATGTACCTATCAACTATAAACAAAATGTATACAAATTTATACACTTTCCTTATAGTTATGTGGGTCTTAAGAACAGAAAATGTACTATAATAGGTTGGCGCGCGGCCGAATTTCAACCCGCGCCTACGGAGAGGTCAATTAACACAGTGTTTATTTATTTTAAATATTTAATTAGTCTTATAAACCAATATTTTTAAATTAGTGATGAATGCTTTGTTAATGCTAATACAATGTTTACATTACAAAGTAGTTGAAGAAGATTATAAAATGTATAGCTTGTTTATTCTTTATTAGAAAACGAGACCAATGTTCAGATCTAATTTTTGAATTTGGTATCGACATGTGGAATATCGAGTCCTTTTACCCCGATATGAATGGATACCCGATATTTTTGCAGCGATACTTTAAATGATACCATATCGATACTTTCGGTTTGGTATCGTGTCCCTAATGGTTACTAGTAAACAAACCGTTTTGGTTTTTTTTTGAAATCGTTATTTTTCGAATACCAAAAAACGGATTTTAAGAAACGAATAAAACGGGGTTTCACGTAGTTATTTACATATGTATATATATACATACATATATCTATCGTCGCTAGTCAAAAACTCCATAAAGAAGCAAATAAAAATAGATTTTCTCAAAACTGTTGAATGGTGTCGGAACTTATTTTCCTATTATTTACTAATAACTTTGTTCTGTATCTGTTCATACGGGGTATTGCACCCCAATCGACGCTAAACATACATACATACATAGGTTAAACATAATACAGATTGTAAACATAATATTTACATACTTGTAACCGCATTTTTTGCTGTGTACCACACAAAGACTGTCTAACATTCGAACTCAATTCATTGATGAGAAACTTATTATCAGTGCCTTTAACTGCTTCTGATCTCAGCTGAGCTGCTCTTTACTGGTTGGCACTCCTCTCTGCCACACTTGCACAATGGCTGCTCCGAAGCGATAACATTCTGAACTTTTCGTAAAGCACGACTAGTTTTATAGTTTATTTAATCCAATAGCCACAACTGGCTGCCCTCTTTTCCGCTCAGTATTTGGTGTGGCAGTAAGAGTTTTCATGTCAAGCGTGCCACATGACTCAGCTAACAAAGTAAACGATCAGGTAAACGATCGATATTTTTTCCATTTAATCAACGACTAAAAAACAAGCACAACGAAGGGAAATGATTTGTATAAGCAGCGTAAGAAATTTTTCATTTAGGCTACTTTGCCTACATTTACTGTTATGCGTGCACGACTCACAACCGGCTTCAGTGCCGCAAGTGCAATTGTACGAGCAAAAAATATCGCAGAGTAACGACACCGTCTATGTGCGTGACGTAATGCGGCAGGCAAAAGCGGCGGAAATGCGCAACTACATGCAGCCCGAAGTGGACGCTTGTGACGACTTCTTTCAGTACGCTTGCGGTAATTGGGCAAAAATCAATCCGACAGATGCGCGCAATGTGTTGGAGACAAACTTTTTTGCCTTGCTAGTCAGCACCTACAATCAAAAACAGCTGAAAGTATTGACGGAGGAGGCACACGCTGACGACGATGCCGCTACAGTGCAGCTGAAGACTTTCTTTGACGCTTGCCGGCAGTTGGATGACAAGCAAAGGGAACGCTACAAGCTGAAGTTGTGGGAGGTGGCCGAGGAATTTGGGCAAATGCCAGCGCTCATGCCGGAAGGTACATGGGAAGCCGGCGAATTCGATTGGTTGGCGACCATCGCGCGAATACAACACAAATATGGACTGGACATAATACTGCAGCTGGGAATGCGAGAGGACTTTGTCAATAAAACAGTGAGTAAACTTTTCATTGGTCAGCCAACGTTGGCGCTGCAAAGCAGAGCGATGTATAAAAGTCAGGCAACAAAGTGGCATCGCGACAAGTATCAGGAGGAGATAGAGCAATCGCTGCAAAAGTATTTGGGCATCAAAGACGACGTAGCCATAAAGACTGCACGCCAGATACTCTACTTTGAATCACGCTTGGCCGATGGCATAATGGATAGGAGATTGGGTAAAACACTGCGATCCATGGCTGTGCTGCGGACCATCGATGAAATGCTAGCGGCGTACGAGGGCGCCATAGATGTGCGTGCGTACATGAATATCAGCTTGGGAGAGGCGTTCAACGATACATTCTACGAATATCATGTGGAGTACCAAAGGAATTTGGTGCAAATGCTTAAGGAGATACCCAAAGAGCAAGTAGCTAATTATGTCATTTATCAATTACTTAAGACTTTCTTTTTCGATTATGAGGCAACGAATAGCGCGAAGGAGAAACTATGCTTGGACAAGACGAAACTCTATTTCGCCAAAGTGCTGGATAACATCATCTACCGCAAGTATAATAGCGGCAGCACAGTAGCGGATATAAATCTCATTTGGCTAAAAATAAGAGAGATTTTCCAAGAAGAACTGGAATCGGATAGCTTAAAGTGGATATCGGCAATGACACGCAAAGTGGCGCTAGAGAAGTTAGCCGCCATGCGTTTAGAAATCAACTCATACGAAACATCTAAATTCGCTGAAGAATTCAAGGAACTAGCGCTGAGCCACACTGACTACATTGAAAACATAAAACAAGTACTCATACATAAAACCAAGCAAGGCTTGGCCAATCTGCGCCAGGTACCGAAACCAATGGAAATGCCGGTGGCGCTCTCAATCTCTCCCGCCTACATTGGCAAAGAGAATTTAATAAAGATTCCGGTTATGTTGTTGCAACCCAACTTCCTTTGGTCTGATCATTATCCGCACNTTGGCCAATCTGCGCCAGGTACCGAAACCAATGGAAATGCCGGTGGCGCTATCGATCTCTCCCGCCTACATTGGCAAAGAGAATTTAATAAAGATTCCGGTTATGTTGTTGCAACCCAACTTCCTTTGGTCTGATCATTATCCGCATGCGCTTAAATTTGCCACACTGGGCTACTTGGTGGCGCACGAATTGATTCACGGTTTCGACGATATGGGGCGCAATTTCGATGCTAACGGCACTGAGCAATCCTGGTGGGACAACAATTCCACCGAAGCTTTTAATGAGCGAAAAAAATGTTTCAAACGACAATATTCACTGTATCGCTACAACGGCAAATATCTGCCACCGAGCGAGCTGCAGGCCGAAAATATCGCCGATAATGGTGGCATACAGCTCGCCTACAGCGCATATCAGAAATGGCTTGCAAGTCTAAACGACACCGCTTTGGTCGGGCGCAAACAGCTGCTGGCGTTGGAGACATTGCCAAATTTGAACTTCACAAATCATCAGCTATTTTTCCTTGCCTTCTCGCAATATTGGTGCAATGATGTGGATGAGCGTTATAGGGACAAAGTTTCATTGATAAGTATACATGCGCCAGCAAAGTATCGCGTGATTGGCTCTTTGGCGAATTTCCAAAGTTTCGCTGAAAAGTTTCAATGCGCCAGCGGCACCAACATGAATCCAAAGCGGAAGTGCAAAATTTATTGAGAATGAATCTACTTTTCGTTGTACTTAAATGCATTGGTGTATAGCAATACAGACATTTATGTGTATGTACCTTAGTTGTAGTATTAGTTTGTAAGCATTTCAAATGTCACAGCAAATGCAGGTAAGGGAATTGGTAGATAAATAAAAAGGAATTTAATATTTACTATGATGTTTTTTTTGCCCTTTCAATGTGACAAGTTGCAGACAAATCGCAGTCGTTTGTATGTTATTCTAAGATTGTAGCTGTGACAAAGTGGCAAAGCTGTGAATGCATCAAAAAAAAATACTCAGTACCCCTAGGGGGATTGCAATGTCTATCATTTGCAAATGTAGCGCTTACTTTTGCTGGCTGAATGCAATATCGATCGCTATGTTGAGGGAAATTGAAACAATTGTGAGCGGCAGCAAACAAAATGCAGAAAAACTTTCGTCGAGTAAAAAAAATGCATTTGCTGGAAATTTTAGCGAATTTTGAGCAAACAATTTCAAACGCTTCTCACCCAGAATGGAGTTGGAAATTCTCTAGCAAACTTTATAGCAAACTTTCTGTTAAAACTTATTTCGCTTTGTAATTTAGAGGGTAGCGTTGAGTGCACTCTACCTAAGAATAGTTTTTTTTTTTGTGTATTTTTCTAAATTTAAAGTCATACAGCAGTTATATAGCTTTGGAGTTATTTCGTTCATTTATCAAGAATTAGTTGAAAACTCTTTTCAGGTGAATTGTATGATGATTCAGGTGAAAAATGAAATTTACATCGGATTAAAAAAAAAAATGTCAAACTATTTAAAATTATGAGATTCTCAACTATAATACCACTTAATCCTCGAAATTATCGAATACTAAATACTAAAATTTTTAGGCGTTTTTTCCGGCGGCCAGCAATTCAAACTTTCTCCTCTTTCTTTGCTCTACGGAAAATGCATGTCTCTTCCCTCTTCTCCTCCCTAAACCGATACCATATAGCTCACTTTAAGTCCGATCTGAGTGTGGCCCTGTAGGCAGCATATTTTTTCTCTACAGTGCAGTGGTATTTCTGTTCGCACCAGTAGTTGCTTCGGGTGCCCTCCGAGTCCGATTACTTCTTCGGCGGCGGTACGTAAAGCTGGGGAAATGTGATTTCACTGCTTGCATTTTTCGTTTGGGGGAAAAGTGCTCTCAGAACAGATGTGTCTTTGTCTGCAGCTTTTCGGTGTTGGACTTTCCTTGTTTTGCGGGACGCATATTCTTTGATCTAGAAACCCCTCTGACGTCTATGAACAAGATATTCTTAAAGACTACACATATTAGAAAATGTTATTAGTTCTACATAAATAAGTTTTAAGTCGATTACGGAAAACACTCTGTGACAGAGGTCTAAAGGTTCTATTTAAAGGGGCATTTTTACTATAAGGAGTTTTACACATTGCAAATCTAATGGCCCTATTGTGCATGGCGACTGATAGTCGATGGGCAACCATATACAGCAAGAAATTCTTCGATTATGCAACGACATTAAATAAGTTAATTGACAACGCGAAAAATAAGAGGGAACCCCAGCTAAGTCGATCAACTTCAATCCGTTATCGGAAGTCTTCCCTCAGTAAGTGCAGCATTTTTCTTTAATGAAAATGGTGGCAACAAGCTCGTTACCTGACGCCACAAATCAGACACCACAAACCAGTTCTCGAATCGTAACATCCGTTCACGGATCGAAAACCATATAAAAGAAAATTATGTGATTTCTCTAAAGCGACAATTATCCGTAATCACTGTTGCAGATGTCGGCAACCAATATTTCCATTTGTTTCGCATTTCACTAATCTATCTGGGATATTACGAATGTTATATATTTCACATACGCGAATGCGAATTTTCGGAATACGAATGTGTGAATGCGACTGCGAATTGCGAATGTTTAGGAATAGCATAAAAAAGCTATAATCAACTTAAGAAGTCACTGTTTTTATAAATTACAAATTGTATAAATTACAATTGGAATATAAAAAATTATTACAACATTGAACCAGTGTTACACCTACATACATATATACGTATACGGTGTTTCAATCTAATAGCACTGTACGGACGCTAAAATGACACACAAGAAAACGCCGAGACACGTAAACTAAATTTAGAGTTGTAGATTACGGAAGTGTGTACCGTTTATATATATCAAGTAATTTTCCCAAAATATTTTTATTTTAAGTTTGCATTGCAAATGAAAAAAAAATCTAACTTTAACATAGAACTCATACGCTCTGTACGAGTATGTACGGCTACGGCTATGTACGATTTGGCGTATGAGTAGCATTATTCCCATTTCATACAAAAAATTATTGCACATTTTCATTTAACAATTCAAAAGTTGTTTATTTTTCCATCGGTTTTTATCATTTGTAGTTAAAGTCTTTTTGGTAGGGTTTTCAATTGGTAGGGTTTTCATTGAGAGAGGCTCGTTTTCTTTGAGATAGGCCTCCAATTGAGCTTTTATTTCACATTTTTTAATGTCCTTCTAGGTTGCTTGCAAGACTTTTAGCAGAACTTGTTGAACATTCGCGTTCGCAAAACATTCGTATTATTTAATGCGAAATATTCGTAACATCCCTATCATCTATACTCACATATGCAAACCAAATTATCAGAAAACTGCAGCATTCACAACCACGATGGAACTGATGATGCATTTTTTTCTTTTACATAAGTACACACGAATATGTATGCAATTAAGTTTTATGTAGAAACATTTCTGCCACTCCGATTGCTGTTGTTGCTCTCTTTAAAGCTTGTTCTCCACTTGGTCAATGAGGAACAGAGTTTGCAGGAAATGAAAATGTTATGTTTATGTAACAAATATGCAAACATTTGAGATACCATACACTGGGGAGGCACCGCGAGGCAGTAGTAACGGCATACATACAGACATGTCCTCAAAAATGCAGACAAAGAGATGAGACGACTAATTGCTGCTTTACTGTACTATCATTTCAAGGCGATCCAACTGGCATACAGTTTGGTACCACCAAGCGGGCAAGTCGCCTATGCCACTTTGAAATCATGTAATATGAAGAAATACTTTGGAGAAAATCATTTTGAAAGGGATACCGATGCGGATTGCCCCAGCAGTTAAATGGTTACATTTTTTAAATGCAAATATCAGAACACTGTGACAAAGATTATACCTAAATACGTACGAATAATAACACGGATACAAAAAAATCGTCGAGATCTTAAAAACAAACTAAAAAGACGGCCTTGTTATAATAGTTTCTAAATATGAATTGTTTTCGAAAAATGTCCGACTAACGGCATTAGTATAAACAGTTGCGACTGGCTGCTGCTGATCCTGATACTTAAAAGGGCATTTTTTAAGTAAATTTTTTACCTCAAGGCGTTCGAGCATTGGAGCTTTAGAATGAATTAGTCTTTGTCTGTTTAGCCAAGATCGAACAGTCACTGTTCCAANGTGCATATGAAATCGAAGTAATATTCTTATTATTATTCATAACAGACTTAGTAATTTTGGCACTCGATGTGGACCAACTGGTATTACAAAATGGTTTCGGTCTTGAAAAGACAGTTAATTTTTTTGAATAGCCCGCTTGCTTCCTACAAGACCCTTTCTTTTAATGCAATTGTCTATTGATTCATTGAAACACATCTGTACATATACATACATATAGCAGTGTGCACAGATGTATATAAATGCATATACATATATATGTACATACATATGTATGGATCTGTGTACCCTTTTTTGTTGTTCCCTTGTACGTAAGCATATTTTACGCCTTGTTTACCAAGTAGTGCATGTCCTGGTGCGCATCAGGCGAGGTCAAGGTTTTTTTTTTGTATGCTTTTTTGGGCATACATTTATACATATTTTACAACCCACTCATTTCCTTTTGCTTTATCACTTGTATGTGTAAATGTGTGTGTATGTATGTACGTGTGCTTTTTATTACATTCACCGTCTAGCAAGTGACAAACGGAAGTTATACTAAAAAGCGCAAAATGGAAGACATTTAAGCTATGGTAGTAGAATAGAAACCTAAAAATGAACGCAAGGACATGGATTTCAGGTTATCATGGTATGAGGAAAATTTAATAACGTTAATATAAGCAAGCATTGTAAGCTTATTTAAGCGGTGTTGCGAAAATTTGCATCGCATTTGTTACGCGAATGATTCGCATCATTTTATACATTCGCATCGACATTCGGATTCGCAACAAATGATACGAACATTTTGCGAATGCGAATATATACATGTGGCGTAACGCACATACATACATAAACAAATAGGTTATACTATGTTCACATTGCGGCATAAATTACTTTGTTTCGATCGCATAACTTCACATGAATGAAGTGCGTTCAGACTTGCTTTCATGATTTCTATATACATTTGATTAGCATGTGTACGTACGTACATATATTGTACTACTGTCACCTCACGGCTATGCATGCTTTGAAACACACAAATTTATATGTCAGCTTCATGATTTACTTTCTAGTGCCAATTTCGTAGCTTTCCTTACAGCCATGTCTAAACAAAAGCGTCAGCGTTGGCTGGCTGCCAAAAATTTCTCATGCTCATAAAATTTGTATGAAGCATACGAAAAAAACGCGGCGTCAACGCTTAACGGTTAGAAAATTTTTGCCGATTTTGACAGGGCGTTTGGAAGTGATTTTGGCTGCAGAAAATGGCGAGGCTGTTATTTTCGTAGTTTACACAAACAAACCTATGCTTATTGTTGGTTTTATTTCTTCATTTGACGTAGCGTTGCCGCTTTTTTTTTAGATATGGCCCCACGTCTTCGTCCTCTACGAAGTTGATGCTACAGAACTGAGATTTTTTTTTTTCGTGAGCACAATTAGATCCGAATCGCAGTTTCCCGCAATATCACATCTCTACCTTTAAAACACCACTGTGATCTGGAAGACTTAATATAAGTTAAATAGACAGTTCCTTGCGAAATACCCCTCAAGCTTATAAACATCGGTACGAAAGTAAGCCTGTGCCTCCTTCCCACCACTGCCTCCTGTAACCTCATTCCTAAAAGGGATTTTAATAGAGAAAGAGCTAATTGATTC
>NW_016157587.1:0-17810 GCF_001687245.7 Rhagoletis zephyria | reverse complement strand
AAAAAAAAAATAAATAGAATAAAAAATAAAATGAATTCCCAAAAATTAGATAAATGCATTTAAAAAAGCTATTTTTCTGTTTTAAAATAATAAAATCTGAAGAAAATCTAGTTAAAATAAATAGAACTAAGTAAGTTTATAAAAATTGAATTAATTGAAAAATATACTCTCCTACTTAAAAACAAATCTAAAATTTAAAGGAAAATTCAATTAACGAATAAAACTAAATTTAATTAAAAAAATAAACAAATACTTAAAATAAGTTTCCAAAAACTAAAATAAATTAAAAAATTATATACTTCTTTTAAAAAAATAAAATCTTAAAATTAATAGGAAAGTAAATTAAAAAAAGATAAAAAAAAATTTTTAAATGCTGCCCTGAAGTTCAAACATGCTCGTGCTTTGCTCACTCTGCCATTGCGACTGTTAGAGCAGCGCGAGCAAAATTGTATACATACATCTTCATTTGGCACATGGTCAAGTGCTTTCTATCCAAAGAGCTTTTCACCTTGAAAGTTGGCTTGTTTTTGTAAGACTTTCTTGGCTACTGTCTTTCAGTTATCTTACAAAATACCGGAATTGCCTTATTAGCTTATACTTATATAGGGTGTCCAAGAAGTACCATGCTAAACAAGAGGAGAAGGTAGGTGGGGGTGAGATCCCTGAAATGCAAAAACTTATCACCGTTTTTGAAATATTGATATTTTTTCATAAAAAAAATCGGGCCTTTTCATGTATATATTTTCTTTAACTGCGCGTACAAACAAGGCTATACTTAGTAAATTTTTTCTGTAAAATACTTCCCAAGTACAAAAGTATATTACTACCTGCTCCTGACAATATTTTATGATAATTAAAAAAATTAATAATAATAATAATTAAAGTGCTCGACATTTTTACGAAAATTTATCGATTTTTTTAAATATTTCACAAAGTTTGAAACTACGATTTATACGGGTTTTATTAAAGAATAAGGTATATTTTTATGAAAAGAATAATTAAAATCGAACAATAATAAAATAAATATTCAAAACTTCTCAATATGTGGGTGTCCTATACTATAGTCATCTATTATCATCTATAGTTACCAGCGCTTGTGTTAAGAGAAATGTATTTAGTTGACGTAACTAAACTCTTTAATCGGTATAATTATTTTATAGCATTTCTGCATACTTAATTAAAAAAATAATAATAATTTTGCATACACATATGTGAATCTATAACTCAACTTAAACTATGGAAGTATATATGGGAAGTATATATGCGGAGGAATGCACATTTATATCATCTTTCTTGTTTGACAGTTGGTTGAATTATTCAATTCTTTAGTCACTTTCATTTCCGTTTCTGCGCCATATTGACGTGGGAAAAGCACGTGCGTTGTACGAGACGCCATACCATGTCAGACGCCTAAAAATATGACATTGGAAAAACATATGCATCTACATAGTTTATAAGTATGTACATGTCCTTATGTGCATTAGGGTGGGTCGAAAAACACAATATGTTTGATACGAAAGAAGAAAAGAAATTCTGTTTCTCTGCGACAATATCTTCAGTCTGCGGGATGAGCTTGAAAATTAAAAAAAAAAGAGCGGGAATGCCAATTTTTCAAATATTTATAACGACTTGTGTAGATCAAATCCCAAACTTAGTACCTTCATGAAATCATAAAAAAAATTAATTGGGTAAATTAAAAGAAAGTAACATCAAATTTTTAAGAAATTACTGTTTATTTCATACCAAATTTATTAATTGATTAAAATATTGATGTCACTTACTTTTAATTCGCTCAATTTATTTTTTTATGATTTTATGACAGGAAATAAGTTCCGGATTTGATGTACACAAGTTAAATTAAAATTATTGGTATTCCCACTCTTATTTTCAATTTTAAAGCAGATTCCGCAATACAATTTTCGTATCAAACATTTGTGTTTTTCGACCCGCCCTAATGCGGGTACATAGGTAGATACATGCATTTTTATTGGCGTTCATCACTGAAGGAACAATGAAGATAATTGTCTAAAAAGCATAATGTAAATTGTGTTTTAGCTACACCATTTAGGAGGAAAATATTTTATTTTATTGCATTCAATATTTCCTAGAGTCCTGTTATGCCTACTTCGTTTTCCAAACTAACTCTATCCCTTTACTAATCACTCAAATTTCAACATATAATTCTTCATCTCATTATTTATGTTTTACTATTTGCAGCCATACCAATTTTCTACATTCTGGCCATTGTGCCTGGTCTCATGCCATGGGAGCAAGAATATCGTTTCTTATCGTTTTGCCACCTTGCCGGTTCGGTGGCGCCATGGTGCGGCAGTTTTTTCTATCATCTCTTCATGAATATTGACCGAGGCGAACATGTTTACTACAGGTTGCTGAAATTGGATATGGTCGGCATATGGGTTAGTCAAAGTTTTGGTAAGTACAGAAAAATCACACTTAGTTAAGTAATCTTGTCCATAAATATTTAGGTACTTTATTTTCAATATTTCAACTAGCAAAAACAAAATTGCTGAAACATGAAGACATTATTATTATTATTATTTTAATGATAACTGATGATGAGAAATGTTTTCTGTACAACAACGCAACCGATCTTGGGCGAGAGATAATGGTTCACCTTTAATAAGGAGGACTTCAACAAAGGAAGGTTGGAAGTGATCTCCATGGAACCGACCAAACAACTCGGATGAGTACCGTTGGCAATTAGAAGGCTTTAATAAAGCGACTTTCGTTGCTTTGAGCTAATCAGCACTTTTGCCCAAATGCCCAATGTCATTTGCTCAATTTGGTGATTTCCCCATATAATTCGATACCCTTCGGAGGTTGTCAATCGTAAAGGAGTGGTGTCGAGATGGCACACATCTGATGGAGGACACGTTGCCTAGGGTGGTGCAAAATAAGTAAAGTCGGAATTTTAATGCTATTTATACCCAATTTTTTTCTTTTTTTTTTTGAAATCAAAAAATATTTAGAGGTCGCTCAAGGCGCTCTCAAAGTTTTCCATGTATTTTATGTGGGGAAAAAACACTTTTCGTAGAAAAAGTATAGAATATAACGCCCAGCATACTCGACTTAACTTGCTCCGTCAGACCTCCGCTGGTTTCTTATCGACAAATAGGTATACTAGTGGGGCCACTAGCAGCCAGTTCAAGCTAACCTATCACTCTTTGAAACTAATTGTCATCTTTTCCAGCAAAGCTAGTGTGGGGAGTAAATTTTTGTAAAGAATATTTCCTGCTATAGAGCTAACATTAACACTAACATTATAGAGCTAACAGCGCTGCGTCATTTAAACATAAATCATATATGCTAACCCCTTAAAAGTTCACTCCAACGTTAGGGTATTGTTGAAATAAAGCACTTAGGAGCATTTAACCTTTTGCGTTTTTAAAAAAACCTGCGCTACTGTGCGATGCATATTTTGGGAAACCTTGCTGAAAATACTCCAATTTTGTAAAAGCATTAGAAAATTTCTGCGCATAAGGGCATTTAGCAGAAAGATTTATATTAACAAAAAGGATTTTGTAAAACAAGTACAAAACGGGAGAATTATATTTAGGTAATTTTTAGTCCGATGATTCCGAGTATATCCTTAGTTTTTAAAAATTCGCTTTTAGTCAACATCGGGCAAGTCTTTTAGCATATTTATATATAAAGAAAAAAATGAGTGGGATGCAATGAAGGTTGAACTATTTTTTTCAACAAACTAGATGGTGAAATCACAATCAGCGAGCTCAAATACCGAGTTCAAGAGACTTAAACCACTTTATTTGAAAATAAAAAATTGAAAACAGAATCGTAATTTTGAAAAAATTTTTTTACCAGCTTGTTTGATTTTCCGACCACTGTGTGGAACCACGCAAAAGCTCTCTCTCTCTTTCATAATTATGTTTCCAAAGTTCTGTGTATTATTTAATTTTACTTACAAGTAAAAGCACTTGATAACAGTGCGAACTCACTCATTTAATTAAGATTAAATTGTTTGCTTCTATTATTAGTATAAAACATAAACATATACATGTGTATTTACCATAATTAATGGGAAGCATAACAAATTGGCATTGAACTTCTTGATTCCATATGTAAATATTATCATCACTTCCGCAAATCGATTACAAAAAAAAACAAATAATATTCCGACGAATTGATAACATGCTTCTTTTTTGTAATCGGTTAAAAAGAACAATAAATAAAAATAAATCAACTTAAATGTTATGTATGTAAGAAATTTATTAAACTACTCATAACCCGTTTACACATAGCTACTTGTGCGAATATGTAAATAGGTATACTCGAATAATACACCATAGTTAGGAACTTTGCTCGCAGCTGCTAATTTAACCGTGCACCGTGCCCTATGCAAACCTTAACCACAAGTATACCTGCGAGCAATTTGAGCACTCTTACAAAACTGACGGAACTAAGAAAAAACCAAGTGGTTCAATAAATTACACACTTTCGCCTCGGATTCATTCGTACATCCGCTCGACACTTGAATTCCAAAGCGAATTCATCAAAATTTGACAGCATCGCAACAACGCGCACCTCCTCAGGCGCATGTTGATCGATGGCAACTAAAATTTGCCGCCAGTTTCGATTCACATCGGTACACCAAACTTGCGCCAAACTCACGAAAAACAATTGACGCGGCGTGAAATCCATATTCGGCAACGTTTCCTGCAGTAACGCAGTCGAATTGTGACTTTGTTGCACCAACCATTGCTGGAAGGCTGCATAGGCAATACGCACGCCCACATTGTCGGCGATATTCTCATCTTGCGCATTTGTTTTCGGCAATTTGCGTCCGTTGTAACGGTACTCGCCATACTGTTGCTTGAAACAGTCCTTGCGCTTGGCGAACTCTTCGGTAGAGCTGCGATCCCACCAATTGTTCAAATTACCCTTGGCATCGTATTTACGTAGTATGGCATCGAAGCCATGCGCCATTTCGTGTGCCAGTATAAAGCCAATGGTACCGTACTTCAGTGTAACGGGATAGGCGTTGTCCCAGAGAAAGAGCGGCTGCAGGAATGCGACTGATATAAGCACTTTATTATATTCAGCCGCGTAAGCAGGCGTGAAATTAAGCGTTTCTGCTTCATCCAACTTTGGTGGCTCCATCAAACGTAGGCGATAATTGCGACCACGTACCTCTAAGATATTGATGACGTTATCAAAGTATTGGTCTGTGCTGATGACCAGATCACCATAGAGTTGCTCGAAGTTTTCCTTTTCATATGCATTTATCTCCATTGACATGGCCGAGAGTTTTTCCAATGCTTTATTGCGCGTTACTTCCGACATCCAATCGCTATCAGCTGATTGCAGTAGATCACTAAATGAACTTTTTAACTCTAACCATAGACTTTGCAGCTCAGCAGTCATGCCCTTATTATGCGCAGATAGTTGCTGAAATACCATGCGATCTAGGTATTTGACGAAGAAGCGTTTCATACGATCGACACAACGATTTTGATGTTTCACATCTGAGTCATTCGCTTCCATACGGAAATCCTGCAATAGCTCCCACATAATGTAATTGGCCACGACCTCTTTGGGCGTATCCTCGATAACTTTACGCAAATTGTCCAGATATGTTTCGACATATTCGTAAACGGGCAGCACATATGGATGTCCCAGCCAAACGTTGACAAAATGTGTGAAATTCAGCGTTGGTTTGTAATTCTCCGTCATTGCCTCCAGTAGCGTCAATTGTGCTTTGTCCTCCATGCCCAAGCCCTTCGTGGCATCGAGCTTTCCTGCCGCAAGTCGCTTTTCGAAATCAACAATCTCCATTGCTGTCTGGGACGCCAACTCCATTCGCATGCCCAGTATCTCGTGCATCTCCAATTGCCTGGCCAACGCTAAGGCCACATAAGTAGTCGGTCGCGCGCGCTGTTACCAACTTATCCAGTTGTCCCAAGTATAACCGATTCAATTCGTTATTGGTCAGGTCGGCAAATATGTCTGCACCAATAATGATTTGTTTGCCATATTTGCGCAGAATGAGTGCAACAACTTCCAGCCAATCGAATTTATCTGGCTGCCATTGTTCGCCCTTCAACGCTGGCATGCCACCAAACTCCTCCAGCACGGAAAGCAACTTCTGACGATAGTTCTTACGCAATTCCGCTTTATTCATACACGATTCAAAGAAGTATTTTACCTTGCGATCCATCTCTGATTCGTTTGTGCGCTTGGGTTCGCGCATCAAACGCACCACACGCCGGTTATAGGCCTTCTTGAGTACATTGAAGATGCCTGTTTTGCCATCCGAAAAGCTTGCCGGATTGATTCTTAGGCCAATTCCGCAAGAGTAACGATAAAAGTCATCGCACGCATCCACTTGTGGCTGCATATAATTTCGCATTTCTGCAGATTTTGAGCGACGCAGAAGATTCACGCTCCAAATTCGTATGGAAATCGGTGGTGTGAATGTGCCGCACGGCAAAGGCGAATGTAAAACAATAACAACATAGAGCGTAATACAAACGGCAAAAGGAACCAAAACTGCTGTTTGGTTGTTGAACACATTTTCGAAACGACTACCGATTTCGGACTGATGCTTTACATTTTTTGTACTTCACGCTTAGAAAGCGCGACTGTTTCATTTCGTATTTGGTTTGTTTACAAACACGCGAAAGTCGGGAAAGTGCTGTCGGCCGAATTTAATTCGGAACTGGCCAGAGGTTATCAGCCGCTTATACATGTGTGTACATACACCTACATAAGTACTCGCTTTAACACAATGCATATACATATGTACTTATATTTGTTCTCAATTAGCAGATCAATAATGTACTCGAACGGTGATTGTATTTTTATGCGAAGCTGTTTTTCATGGCAGAAATACACTCGGAGGTTTGCCATTGCCTGCCGTGGGGCGACAGATGTTAGGAAAAACCCAGGAACCCGCTTGAACCCAGGTGCCACGGAGTGGAAACGCGCACTGCTTACTACTACACCACAGCAGCCGCATTTTTATTTTAGGTGTGCGTATAAATAGTACTACGTAATTACAGCGAACAACATCCCAATAAACGTTGAAGTAAGCCCTTTTAACAATCAATATTTTCCAAACGGTTTTTAAAAAAGTTTTCCAAACTAGTTTGTGAAATATTCAGCGACCTTAACAGTTATAACTTTTATTCAAAAAATAACTTTTTAATGGTTATTTACTGAGTTTTATTTTCAGAGGTAGTTAAAATTATTGAAAAAAGTTCGACATTTTTTCCGAAAAACCAACAAATTTTAAAAAATTGTATATAATTGGATAATGGAAAAAAGTTCTGAACTAAAACGATGTTTGCATGTATGTACATATTTATAAAAAAAAAAATTATTCGAACAAAAAGGTGGGTAGGCACAAGGGATGCCAACTCATTTTATCTTTCTCCCCGTTGGCCAACGCGAAATTTCACGATTTTCGGTGAAATTCCGCGCACTAGCATGATTCCATTAAAAAAAAACTCAAATTTTCTAATTCAATTGCTCGAATGTATTAACGAATGTACATATAATATTTTAATGTTAAATTTTTTTGATTAAAATATGTCTTATGTATGTATAACGTATGCTATATAAGTCAAAGTTTAAAACTTTAGGCAAAACTCACAAAACTTCAACAAATTAAAACCAAATTTCATCAAAATTTTCAACTTTTTACTCGTAATTTTTAAAAGCCAATGGGCGCGTTTCTAAGACGTAGCTGTCGCTAAACTGTGGAGTGTTTGTTTCAGAAACGTACAGTTGAGTAGTTCCGCTTAGCTCAACGGTTGGAAACTTTACGCCATTTTTCCATCATAAACTTATTTCGCTACATGAAGTCAACAATTTATATAAGTCAAAAATGATGTTTCCCTTCCGTCAGTTTTCATAGAAAATTCAAATAAAAAAATTATTTGTCTGTAAATTGCACAGCTGAGTATTCTGCACTCTAGGTACGTTATTTAATGATTCCCCGCAAGGTGGCATCGCTGGTAGGCACTGTGGCCAGCCGTAAATTTTATTTACCACCTCTGCATGGTTGTAATTCATGCAGAGTCCGCAAAATGCTCCGGATGGTTGTCCGAATGATGCATCAGACTAGGCCGAACATTCTTTGAACTGCCATCAAATTATAACTTAAGAAAGTTTTACTACATGGCAGTTGAGAAGTGCATGTTCAAATTTTTCATAAACTTAATGAATGAAATTTTCGTACATGCAGCAGTACATAAATAGAATGCATTTAGGCGCATGGTGTTAGCAGTCGCGCCTAAAAAGTATATTAAAAATTGTTTTTTCAAACACGGAACACAATTGATAAATAAGAGATTAAATACTCTGACTAACATTTGGAATATTTTTTAAGTTTTGAAATTAAGTTTTGGGCGTTTTAACGCCATGCGGGTTCACTAGTAATGTGGTATTTTTATCTTTTCGATTAATGCATTTGCTCTTGGCGTTGAGTTGGACAAATTTTGCTAGTTTTTCATTAATTTAAAATTTAGAAAAAAATAGAGCCTATTGTTATGCCATTATCGGGCAAGACTTAAAAGTTGCGGAATGAAAAAAATATAGAAGAAAATCAATCGATACGTTTTTTTTGGAAATCAACATTTTATATTAAAAATTTTTAAATTTGATAGAAATACGGGTTTGAAAGATCTTTCAATTTTAAATGCCGAAAAAGTTTTGAAAATATTTTTCTCAAAACCATGGGCATTACAACAAACACGAACTGGACAACATTTTTTTTACCAGGCCTCTTTCAATTGATACTATCACACAAAAAATTTAAAAAAAATCGAAGATGCAAATGGCAAATGTATAAATTTATGTCATTGATATTTCCTAATGTGGAAATTTTTTTGGGAACTAAATGACGGGGCTAATAAGCTACAAAAAAATGCCATTTAAGTATTTACCTGCTATTTTTATATAAATTTTTTTTTCTTTTCAGGTGCTTTGCCGCTAGTCACAGCTACGACGTTTTGCTTTAACTTTACATTGAAATGGTTCATCATAATATCGTACTGCTTGCTATCTCTTTGGGGACTTTATAAAGTGAGTACATATCTGCCAACTACATAAGCATCATCATAAATTGCGTATGTACTTAACCACTTTGATAAATATGAAAATGAATATGTATGTATGTATAGGAAAAAACTTATTAGAGTGAATAAAAATTAAAAATATTTTCCAACTGTCATAGAAAAATGTAGAAATATACATAATCACTACTTTCAGCGGCACTTTTTTGCCGCCTGTGTACCGTTGATAAATATAATTACTCATACGCCTAGGCAGGTACTTTTTCGTGGCGTATGAGCAATATTTGTGCATTAAGGGCCAGTTTCTCCATATCTGGTTAACACTAACTACAGTTAAACATCTTTATCGACGTTATCGACTCCCTAATATCTGTTATGGAGCCGATCACGTTGATAACGATGTTTAACCTACAGTTATACTAGGTTCACATATAAGCAGATTATCCTCATTTTCGAGCTTAACACCCTAATCTGTAATTATAACAAGAGATTAGCCATATAAAATTCCTCCCTTGTTAATCTGTAATTATAAAATAATCTCAGATTTAACCGATAACTTAGTGTTAACTGGACAATAAGGAAACTGGCCCTAAAACTTCAATAATTGGCAATAACTTTGTACTTTTGTATGTATGTATATACGTAAACATGTATTACTGCCATCTTTTGGAAATTTGCCTAAAATATTCGTATCGAACCTAATTCTCTAAATGCACAAAAGAGCGAATACCAATAGAAAAGTGTTTTTCTTTGAATACTCTATGGTAGAAGGCTGCCGGCCTGCCAACTTTGCTCAAAGCGTGCCATTTTTGGCCCTATTTTACTTCAAAATGGCACTTTTGGAAAATAGTACTATTTCCTTTGATATCCTTTGCGTCTACTTCTTTTGCTGAACTAAATTTTTTTAATTTTTAAAGTTTATACAACTTATTTATCTTATTTTGGCATTTCACATTTGTTTTAGAAATTTCTTATTTTATTATTAAATGGGAAAGATTGGCACCTTTCTTGGCTTTTCTATTTTTCTGTTTGGCACTTTTTTATCCTCAATATGGCATCTCATAGCTAAGCGTTGTTGGCAGCTTTGGAAGTCTTACTCTGTAGGTAGCAGAGATTAGTGGTGTAGTGAAGATAAATTCGAATGCCCAGAATTTGTGAATTATTTCATTCTCCGATTGAGAGTGAGAGAATTCGGAACTCGCTTAGAAAAACAGAAAATCGATTTAAATAAAGTTTAGTGTGTGCTTATTTTTAAGCCTTTGCAGATATAAAAAAAAATCGAGATTTTTATTTTGTGGCTTATTTAAAAGTGTAAAATATTCTAGCCTTATCGGGCCAATCACAATTTTGACGAATAATCAACTTCCCCAAATCTTCAAAGTTTGTGCAATAATCTGCTGATATGTGGGAATTGTTTAATATAAGGCAAAGCCAGGGGCCGTAAAGGTTAGTTTTTCGATCAAGAATAACCGTTGCTTTCAGATTTAATTTTTTAGATCATAAAAGATTTAAAACGGTCGCCTCCATTTAATAGTTAAAAATTATCGAAAAAACTACAATATAACGAAGAAATTTCACCGAATAAAAATTGAAATTTTACGATACGATTATCCTTGATCGAAAAAATCATAAAACAACAAGTTTTAATGATCCAAAAATATGAATTTAAAATATTATCATGTAATTTTACATAAATAAATTCGCTAAATTAACTCGAGATTAACTTTTGATTGAAACCGAAGAAATTTTACTGCTTCAATTAAAATTGATTACTTCACTAATTTTCACGGTACTTAATAAATTGCATTCTAATGCCAAATATTTAACCATTTCCCGTTTGTATCCGTTTAATTTTGGTCTTCACAATACAGGCCCTAACTGCAAGTTCACCTTGGCAACGGCGTCTTTGCTTCGCTCTACCCTTCACTATGCGTTCAATATTGACGTTATTTCGCACAATAGGTGTATGGGTTGGTGGAAGTCGGTTAGCGCTTTCGCACGTTTATCTGCAGGTGAGTGCCGGAAGTAAAAAAAAAAAAAAAAANAATAAAAGTAGCAAATAAATTTCTTCTAAACTCTACATTTTTATTGCTGCAATTTATTATTTGCGCCCTCGCACCTTTTTCGTATTTCCTTTGTCACGGTGCATATTTTTTTTTTTTGAATTGAGCATTGAGATGCTCTACGCTTTTTTACTTATATATATGTACGTATGTATATATCTAGGAAAAATAAGCTTTTTTGCTTTTTTAATAACTATTTAATTCAATCAAGACGAATGAAATATTTCTTTGACTTTTAATGAAAAAGTAAACTTCGTTTATATCCCTCTCAATCCTTTTTTATCAAATATTGTTTTAACTACATATATTCTTTTTAAAGAACTTTATATTATAAAAATTTAATCACCTATATGCTATAGCAAAAATATCAATATTCGCTACTTGATCACTGATATGAACTATTTATGTTTCTGTGCTTCTACTCTTCTTCTTAAACATAAATGCTACCAAAATATCACAAAAATAACAAAAATTCCAGTTAGAAGCAGTGAGTGATATTTGTTGTAAATTCGTGAATTGTTTTTTTGTTTTAATTGGCGTGAATTTAGTTAGTGCGATATTATTCGTTAATTTTCGAAGAGAGTCTTTAAGAGTTTTAATTATTGAAAGTGCACTCACAAATATATTTACATTAAATAAAGCCAATAATGGCTAAAAGGCACTAAAAGAGGTTTCCGATAATTGTATGCCTCGCGCTTTTTACGAGTACGAGGATTATTCAAACTGATTTAGTCTTTAGAAAAACTCCGTGCGAAGGCGTGAATAAAAAAATCGTATTTTTGCGCGCGCTAACTTAAAATTTAATATAGTGGGCTGAAATTGTGCCACAAGCAATATTTTTGTCGTTTTATTTGACAAAGTCTAATGTAAATATTTTAGAATTGTATTTCGAGAGAACTTTGGCGTTATAAGAATGTTCGCCCTAGTCACGCTCATAGCTTCAAGGTGTGATACTTCAAAATTACTTTTCAGCGCTATTTTAATCCGACTCCCCTGTAATCTTTTTGTACTATTTTATTTTCTTTGTTTTTACAGTTGAACACAAACAAAATTTAATACAAAATATTTTAACATTTGAATTTGTTAGTTGTGCCGGCTCAAGTCAAATGTTTGTGGAAAATTAAAGCATACGTTTTTTTTTTATTTTTCTCCGATATATATCGGTTACACCGCAGTAACCCTCTTCAGCTCTGACAGTTTTTAAATCTTATTGAACGCGTTTTTCACACAAATTAAGCTTCAATTCGACGTTTCTCTACATCCAAATCGAAGTCACCGATTTTTACTAGAGTTTATTTTGCACAGCTCTTAAGGATTGTGCTCAAACAACTTATCTGCTTCCTCCTCACTGCCATACTCACCGATTTATTCAACTAGTATAAAATTAGATACATTAATTATATTTTCACGATTAAACATTTTCAAGATAATTTATATTTCCACGATTTTTATTTTTAGAAGAAGAATAATATTTTTCATTGCATTTTCCACTGCAGTAGCTAACAGCCATCCTTAATTTAGGGCGCTAAGCGTTGCGTTTTCTAGCGCCAACGAGTGACAGCGCGCGTTATCTCTAAATAGGCACACACACTTTCAGACGTTTTCTCATTTCCTTTGGTTTTTTCGTTCTCACTATTGTCCTATTTATAAAGAAAATTACATAACGGCTATTTCTACAGCGTGTCTAGGACGGAAATTTGTGTTTTGTAATATTTCTCTCAGAATACCTTAACAATAAACAATTTGCCAAAATCTCGATTAATCTTTATATTAATTGCGAAATTTATATAGAAGTCATGCCACAATATGGTTTGGGAATAAACCTTTAAGCAACAGATCTATTAGCTAACCAGGCGAGAATATGTATTACATAAATCTTCTCATCTCACTACTAGTAAAAATACTACATTGTCTATTCTATCTCAATAAATGTGACCCTTCTGTGACCGCTCCTCTACATTTACGGTCAAGAAGTACAAAGAGAAAATGTGTATAATTAAAATCGTGTGCAAATCTGAGCCCAAACACCGGGTATGTATTTTTTGTGTGGTGACAATCCTAAACATTCACCTAAAAAGTAATTCAGGTCACCAACGTCATTAGACCGTAGCCGCAATTTAATGATGCACACGACAATCGACACGCACTTGTCACCCTGACGATAAAAGGAGCGGTTGCCAAAATGTTCGCTATACCGTTAAATAAACTTTCACTTAAACACAACTACAAACATAACGGCACTTACAAAGTTTGTTTACTTGTATATATGTATAGATACATACACGATATGTATGTATGTATGTGTGTGAGCGCACTTTCAAAAATTAATTAGAAACTCCAATTTTCGCTTTAAAGATTAGTTATACACAACTAAATAATTCACTAGTAGTTTGTTGTACTAATTTGTTAAGAATCAGGGGTCTATTAAAACGTACTTAAATTATCCTCTGTCCCAACAGGATGGCGTTTCAATATTGGGTGGCGCTATAGGCGCAATGCGAATACCAGAAAAATGGTTTCCAGGCGTTGTGGATTTCTATTTAAATTCGCATAACATTATGCACGTGCTGGTGGTGGTTGCGGTGTATTCAATGCATAAGGTAAATGTCATTTAAATGTCATTAAATATGTATACCACATATACATATGTAAACGCATGCGGTGCTAGTATGTATGTACATTAGGGCGGCCCAAAAATGCATGCGTCGGGGAGAAAAAGTAAAGTCGGAATTTGTATGCTCTCATATCATATTGTTCTATATCGAAAAAAAAAATTAGAGGTCGCTCAAAGCGCTCAACGTTTTGCCTGTATTTTATATGGAAAAAAACACTTTTCGTCGATATGGTATAGAATGCATGAAAATCAATATTTTGTCGAGCGGAAACCTGTTTCTCTTCAAAAGATTCCCAAAAATAATACCCAATTGTTTATTAAACCATTTTTTATAACAACTATAATTTTACAGGTCCGCCAAAAACGCTAGAAAATGCAATGGGGGCCATTAAAAATTCTTTGGTATTACAAAAAGTTACAAAAAAAAAACAATTTGATATTATTTTGGGCGTCTCCAGAAGAAAATTAGATTTTTGCGCGTAAAAAAAAATGATTTTCAAGAATCTATACCATTTTACAAAACTTATTTTTCCCATATAACATACATGAAAACTTTGAGTACTTTGAGCGTCCTCTAAATGTTTTTTTATTTCAAAATAAAAAATAGGCGTATAGTCGTTTTTCCAGATATAGAAAAAATTTAATTTTTGTTTTACCACCCCAATGTACATACATACATATGTCTAACTAATTCAAATTTATTTTAATATTCCAACAGGCAACTATAAAAGACTTTGAGTGGATGTCGGCAACGAAATGTGATGCTGCTGTTGCAAATGACACCGGCGTAGCAATAGATACTACTTTTACCTCAAATGTGGAACTATGACCTCTTAACATTCGAAAAAAAGTATTATGTAGAAAATTATCAGATTATAGTTATGTATGTATTTCAGTGCAACTATGTACATATATGTATATATACATATTGAATTGTTAAATTTAGAATGCCCAAAAATAAGAAATAGGCAAATTTTAAAAGATAAGTATTCAATGTTTTTGCAATAAAAAATATATAATATTTAGAAAAATATTTAGTTAAAAAATATATACTATTTATAATCAAGTATGTAAAACAAATTTGGTTATTGGAGGCGGCAGTGAGATTTTATAAATCGCTACGCTAAATGTCCACTGCAAGTCCAGTGCTATATGTAAATTAATAAATGACAGATGTGCTTAAAAATATACAAAACCTCGAGAGTAATATCACTTGCCTCTCTTAAATCCCATTTAATATTGCACCACTTAAGCTTTCGCTTTGTAAGTATATTTTTGAGCACACCTTTTACTCATTTAAGGATTAGCCGCTTATCGATTTTTAGAATGCCATAACGGGTAAATTGCAGAACAATTGCATTGCGAATACTTGGCAGCGCCTACAAATAATAATGCAATAAATTATAATTTACTCTTAGAAAAATTATCTCCAAACATATACATACGTAAATATTATATGTAGAACTAATTTTAATTCGAGTATTAGCCATGAATAACAAACATAAAAATGTAAGTATTTAAAGAACAAAGCGTATTGTCAATAATTAAACGTTAAGCAAAAAATTAAACCAGTGAACACTACACTTCGTTCCATGACTATATCACCACTTGAGTTTGCCAATTATGCTAAAATGAATAGGCTGGTGAATAATATAATGTTAATCGAAAATAAATGATTTAACAACTAAAAACCAACAACGATATTTTCTTTCAATTTGGGGTTGATTTTTTACAAGTGGAACAAACAATTAAATATACGATTGTTTTACAAATATATCACCATTAGTTGTGCTCTTACCTTTCTGGGGTTTTTAACACTTTATCAAGTAAATGTATTTCGGCGCCTGAGTGGAAAGTCTATCTTCTATAAGTTAGATTTTTTCATCACTTTTATTCTCAAGCTTATTGTGGAGCTGTACTCTTACTTACGTGATTTTAGTGCAGAAATTATTTTGGAGTGGGACGTGGTGTTATAGTTATGATACGGAGTGTATATATACATATATACATATGTAGGTACATAGTAAATTATGCAGATTCATAGACACACATTTATATATGTACGTGCCGTACATAATACATCTAAAATTAACTCTACAACTGTGGTATTACATTTTAAGCTAACAACAAAAAAATGTGAAAGAGTAAAACATCTAAATACATACATACCTGTTTAACAAAGCAACAATAATTAATTATATTTTACTGTAANGCATCTAAATACATACCTGTTTAACAAAGCAACAATAATTAATTATATTTTACTGTAAAAATCTTTATATATATAATAAATAATTGTACATACATACATACATATGTACATATGCAGTGCACTGCAGGGACGCTAAAATGATACAAAAAACGCCGAGACAAGTATACTTAAATCTGGGGCGTAGATTGCGGATATGTACACCATTTTCCTAGCGAAGGTCATTTTCCCAAGATGTTTTCATTTAAAATTCAAACTCGAATATGGAAAATGATGTTACTCATACGCCATGTACGAGTACGGCTATGCACGTTATGNCATATGTACATATGCAGTGCACTGCAGGGACGCTAAAATGATACAAAAAACGCCGAGACAAGTACTACATATACTTAAATTTGGGGCGTAGATTGCGGATCTGTACACCATTTTCCTAGCGAAGGTCATTTTCCCAAGATGTTTTCATTTTAAGTTTGCTTTACGAATGAAAAAAATTCAAACTCGAACATGAAAAATGATGTTACTCATACGCCATGTACGAGTACGGCTATGCACGTTATGGCGTATGAGTAACATTATTACCTGCTCCTATTTCATACAAAAAAGTTATTGCACATTTTCATTTAACCATTCAAAAGTTGTTTATTTATGCATCGATTTTCATGGTCAGTAGCTTAACTTTTTTGCAAAAGAATGGGCTTTCCTGTTACAATTTAGGAAAATGTTATACAGATCCATAAACTACAACCCAATATTAAGTTCACGTGTTACGACATTTTTTTGTGTAATTTTCCCTACAGTTTCTAATATTTTAGCAAATTTTAAAAATTTTTGTAATTATTTTTTTATTTTTATATTTTAAAACAATTAAAAACTAAAAACGTAATGCTTTAGTCATTAACGTTTGTAGCGTGTTCCAATAGCGTGGGCCGAAAATCCGCTTTTTTAGAATTTTAATTGGTAATAGCAAAAATATGGTTCATTATGTTCTAAAAACAATCTGTGTGAAATATGGGATTTTTTGGTCAATAACTTAGGCTCGCCCAAAATTAAATAAAACAAAAAATTAATAAATACAAAAATAATTAATAAATTTATTTTTTATAAAATTGCAATTATCTCCGTAAATATTAGTCCTACAAAATTCGGTATATGGACCTTTTTTGTAGAGAATCGAGATAAGCAAAGAAAACATGTTTTTACCACCACTTGAACTTTGATGGCCAGCCTAAGATATTGACCAAAACTTGCCATCTTTCCCACAGAATGTTTTTAGAGCAGAGTTCTAAAAAAGTGGATTTTCGCCCCATGCTAGTGTTCAAATACATACTGTCTGCATTTTGTGAGAAGAGTGCGCACAAAAATTTGTTTTGCAAAATGGGAGCACGTTCGACAGATGATCAGGAAAATTGGTGAGATGGTTGGAATAAAAGGTTCTACCGTGCAGATGATATTCCGATTTGTCTGCGAAAGTATAGCCCACGATAAGGGAAGAAATGCCCCAATAAAATATTCACTTCAACGGAGGGACGCTATATTGTCCGTAAAATCCGGACAAATCCAAAACTATCACCTACGAAAATTCAGTCATTCACTTATCGATAATTTTTCGATTTTGTTATCGATAATTTATCGATTTTATTATCGATTTTGTTAAAAAAAATTGATCGAGGTATTTAAGGAAATCGATTGGCGGATCACGCTGATCGTAAAATATCTTAATGGCCGCAGACATCATTGATCCATGAGCTGGCTCCATTGAGGCTTACTTCAGCAATAACGGCCGCTCCGGGCAATTCGGCCGAGCGGAAGTAGATAAGAAGATCGCATTTAGGCTGTATACAGCGCTTGGGTCCATTTTTGCTAAA
>NW_016157586.1:242094-245875 GCF_001687245.7 Rhagoletis zephyria | reverse complement strand
CATGTTCTGATGACTGCATTATACAAGTAAGTTAGAAAAGTAGCCATGAGCTTTCTTTGGCTTAAGATTTTTAATTGCTGTTTTTACTTCAGATATGGAGAATTTTTTTTATGGGTGGACCCAGTTGAAGGGGCTGCTGAGTGTAGCGTTTATTTCGTTTGTTAAACTGATAGAGGGTTCTATGTTTTGTGGGGTAAAAACAGATTTTAAGTAACCGGCAAAAGTGGTTGCTTTTTCTAAATCGGTTTTAGCCCAGTCCATTATTGTCTATTCTTAGGGCAGATTGAGATAGAATCTTACCTTTAGAATTTTGCCTTTTTATCTTACTTGCTGCCTTCCAGAGGGAGTAATCAGTAGCTGCAGTTGCATCAATACTGTTTAGGTAATTGTGTATTCGAGCATTTCGTTCAGTTTTTTAAACATCTTTGAGTTCTATTGTGAGTGCATTTAATCGCTTTTTGTCCTCGGAGTATATGGTTTGTTGCCACCTTTTTCTGGCTAACCGACTTGGGTCCACTTGTAACTACACAAAGAAAAAAGTAACATGATATTTTTCAACCAGCGTAATTTTCGGAGTTTTCATTTTGGCGATTTGAACATTTTGAACAGAAAAAGTATTTTATAAAGCATTTTCACAGTGTCATAGTTGACGGCTCATTCGTAATTCATAAACAAATCAACTAATTTTGCCCTAAAATTCAACCAGTTTCAAAATCTTGCTATCATAATTTTAAATTTTTTAATCAGATTTTTTAGAAACATTTTTAGCATATATTTTTATAGCCAATTTAATTTCAGTATAATAAGGTGCAAATTCGAAGTTGTGCGTCCCCAACGAAAACTGAATGAGCTAATATAGGCGACATACACAGTGCGTCTGACTCGCATGTCATTTGTATACGTGTTGACTCCCCTTCGACCACACACAACACATCCAAACCGACTCACGAGTCAGACGCACGCCTATTATACTTCATACCCAAAAATTTTCTGTCAGTCTGGTACTTACTACGCAGCCATGTTTTTAACTGGCGAAGGGTTGAAAAACTTATTTATGAAGTAGCGTCACTATTTAGCTTGAAGTGTGCATGGTACAATAAAACAGGTAGAAGCCAATTTGACGTCAAACCTACAAAAGTCGAAGTTTTCGGGAGAGTAAAAATAAAAATGAGCGTGTGTAAGGAAAAATAAAAAAATACATTTCACTGGTTGACGTTTTTAAGTATATTTGAAATTTATTCTTATTTATTTATTTTCTTTAGTTAAAATTTGATAAAACGTGTATGTTGTTTTCTGTTTTTGTTTTATGAGTTGCAGTGTTGTTGGAGGGACTTTTCGGCATAAGGGTCATAGAAACAGCACTTGGCTTCAAACGTGCCTTTCCTGTACCTCCCGGTGTATTTGTGGAATCTACTTCTTTAAAATGTTTAACGCACAGCAAGGCATTTCACTGCAGCTCTGCCCACAGCTGCTTTCGCAACGTTCCTTACGCGAAGGACATTGAGGCACGTTAAAAAATTAGTGGTATCTGCCTTATATTTAACACCACATAAAAAACAACGCTTCAGGTGTTGCATTTTTAACACATACACTAAGTATAAACCGCACAACACTACAAAAATTCAAATGCAAATTAAAATTTGTTATTAACGAACATTCAAAAAAAAACAACGATATGACATTCAAAGCGTAACGAAATATAGGAAATAAAATAAAATCAAGTTGAAGTTTAAAGGTTTGGTTCTCATGAGAGCAACGTCATTTTGGCTTCTACCTGTATTTATGTGCCTTGGAAGTGTGCCCCTGCATTCCGGGTTTGTAAATCAATGGAAAAGAATATTCATCACAGTTACCAAGCACTTCACGTTGCACGCAAGAGTATTTGTATAATAAAACCGGAAAAAATTCACATTTATCAACTTTGAAATTCCATTTAAAAATATTATTTTGCATGCTATAAAACCGATCTATCTTCTGGGAGGATTTTGAGTAAGTCAAATAGAACATAGCTCTTTTTGTGATTTTTTGTCTGCGCTTCCAATAGCTGCATTTGTTTCTTTCGTTAATATGTTTTTTATGGACCAATCTTAAAATAAAACTAGCAGACAAATAAATAGGAAGCATATATTATAATTTCTATTCTTTTGAACTATTGGAAACGGGGCTATGGAATATTTAATTTTAGCAAAAATTTAAAATAAATAACAGTCATATTGTTTGCTTGTCGAGCCTTGGCAAGCAATATTCTTTTATAGGCACATATTTTGGATCCTTTGTTATAATCCTCTGTTATAAAACTGTCCGCTTACGTCTGCTTTTTGCGCTATTTAAAGTCGAAGTTTAAGATCCTTTAAAAGGGATTCCAAGCAGAAATGTTCAACGACTAGTTATAGGAAGATTCGATGATGGCATATTAAAAATCTGTAAGTCTGATCTAATATAATTTGTCAAAGATTCAGTGCAAAATCTTGATGCACCGCTAGTTTCTTCCTTCTGTTTTCTTCA
Source organism: Rhagoletis zephyria (assembly GCF_001687245.7). Taxonomy (NCBI): domain Eukaryota; kingdom Metazoa; phylum Arthropoda; class Insecta; order Diptera; family Tephritidae; genus Rhagoletis; species Rhagoletis zephyria. The sequence continues at coordinate 243,370 of NW_016157586.1, read as the reverse complement.
TCAGTAAAAGTAACTTAAAAATATAAGAAAACGAATGCGAAAAAGTGCGCTCGATACTCAAATGCTTTCGTCGGAGCTAAGTACCGAGATTTACGGAATTTATATGTCCTCAAATTTCAGTGCCCTCGGAAGATCATTAGAAAGACTATGAAACTAAACAATAACAACCTCTACTCAACTTCGACGAGAACGTATGGGTCTTTAGCACACTTTACTGCATTATTTTGAAGTGAAAACTTCTTTAGCGGCGGGAGTGATTTGAAACTCGATGAAACGAAAAACGTGACAACAACAGCAAATATATGATGGGTGTCGATAACGTCGATAAAGATGTTTACCTGGAGTTAGAATTAACTAGACATGGTGCAAACGGCCCTAAGTGTGTAGTTATGTATGTACATACGTATGCTCATAGAATTCCAGTCTTTATTGTCGCTTTGCCGGCGGCGCCATAATGCAGCCATACGAATGTATGTACAGCGTGGCGACGAATAACTCTTACCCAGGTTTTTTTGAGAAATAAAAGGGTCCTTTATAGATTTTGCGAAAAAAGTATTTTATTGTTAATTTTCCACAGATTTCACTTTAGTTGTATTAATTACTTTTAAATTTTAATCTTATTTGCATTTTCCAGCAGTGTAAACTTTGGGAGAAAAGTTCATATGGCAGGCAGGTCTTCGTCAGTTAATTTATTCCATATCTTCTGTAACCATAGGCAAATTTTCTCCATTTTGAGTCGCTTATACTCCCCCTTTTATCCAACATAAGGCCTCATACTCATAAATCAATAGACCCGGTACTGGTGACTAGGACGGCCATTCATTCGACCAACTTTATACAGTTTTTTTCTTTTTTGTATTTTTTTTTATACAAAGCCTAAGAAAAATTACACCTGAAAAAGACTTGCGTGCCAAATGAACTTTTCTCTCAAAGTTTAAACTGCTGGCAAATGTAAATAAGGATTAAAATTTACAAACTAATTAAGACAACTAAAGTAAAATCTGTGGAAAATTAACAATAAAATACTTTTTTCGTGAAATCTATAAAGGACCCTTTTATTTCTCAAAAAAACCGGGGTAACAGTTATTCGTCGCCAAGCTGTACATCCATATGTACGTATGTTAAGCTAGCCAATGCAAGTTTGTGTGTTTATGTGCCGACGTAGAGTCTACGTGCGTAAATATGTCAGCGCATAGAATTCAAGCGACGGGTTGAAGTCAAATCAGTAGTATAAATATGCCGGTTCTGGCCTTGTGCAGGCAGCGCTGCTAGCAGC